>NC_134266.1:4869861-5054861 GCF_031893055.1 Leptodactylus fuscus
GGGGGGGGGGGGGGGGCAATGTCTCTGTTTAGAAACTGAAAGACTGATAGCACTATCCAGAAGAAGTGAGAGAGATTCAATACTATCTGTAAGGAGTCAGTCTATCCAGAATGAGTAATGGCACCATCTGGGGGGAATGATGTCTCTGTTTGGAAAGTGATTGAGTGATATCCCTATCCAGATAATGTGAGAAGGATCTGGCACTATCTGGAAGGAGTGAGTGATGGTGATATCCAGAATGAATAATGGTACCATCTTGGGGGAGGCAATGACGGAAACATCTGAAGAGAGTAACGCCTCAATCTAAGCAAACTAATGAAGTTATAAAAGTATTTGGAGGACGCCAGGAGGTTTGGGCACCTTGTTTTGGGAGTGAGCGAGTTGTGGCACAATGCAAACTGGGTGAGGGTACTATGTGGGGGCAATAAGTGATGGAAGTGACTTGGTCTCCAATAACCCCTCATTATCTATCGAACAACCCACCAATAATTGTGAACTCTCCACCATCACCTCGGTCTTCTCTGTGCCGTCTAATAGACAGTCGCCAGAAGCTTTGCAGGTCTCTTTTTACCACCTGTCCCCCCGTTTCCTATGTATTAACACCCTGCCCAGATAAAACCTCCTAAATACTTTAGCGTGCCGCTACAATCCGTAGGGTCCGCAGGGGACGGCTGCTCGCCGGGGCTGAGCATTACCAATAGCCGGCCCCCTCGGGTTGTGCCACATGCACACAGTCCATTCATGAGTGAAGCGTGTAAACATGGGTAAGGAGGGAGGGCAGCGCCCGGGGCGGCACGGCGTCGCGGTGGCAGAAGACAGGTAGCGGCGTCTGTGATCCCGAGGAGAAAAAAAAAAACTAAATGAGTATTTTGATGTTAAAGAGTCTCATCTTTTTACCAATCACAAAACTTAACAAAAAAAAAAAAATAAGCCCCTCGGCCAGAAAGCGAATCCCCGGTTTAATAAAGTTAACGGACTGTTCTTTATGTTGAAAGACGTTCCCTTCAACTACATCGGGACCGGCGAGGACAGACTGAGCCGGCCTGATGTTTCATTAAAATATTCCCTAAAGCGCCAACTGAATGAATCTCTCCTGCTCGGCGATAGATGTAATGAGTCGCCCCCTCCTCGCCTACCAAGATGGGGGTGCGCTTAACCCCTTACAGCGGAGAAGAAGAGATGTGGGTGGTGGAATAGTAACCTATAGAGTCATATCTAAGGGCTTGTCATGGCCATAGAGACTTCTAGGGGTTTGGCCCAGTCTTGCTGACGTCGATAAGAAGCCGAGAGAGTCGTCTGCTGGGATTCCGAGCAATAGGAAGGAATTGTCAGATATTAAGAAGGAACATCAGGGAATAAGTGACGTATCCTGAACCCCAACATGTTTCTGTGCGTGCCCCACCCATTTATATAGGATACAACCATCTACCTATAGCATTAGAATTGTAAGTAGTGTATAAGACCCCCTACATCGCACCCCAAATAAATCCGGACCACACACCAGACCAGAGACCCCAGATCAGCTCCCCCCCCCTTTATATGGACACCAGACACCCTTATGTTCAGGTCTATTCCGGACTCCTACAATCTCCCCTATAGAGTCTCTGGACCCCATACCCAACTTGCCCTTTACAAATATGGCAGATCTGGGGGCCACACAGTGGCTCAGTGGTTAGCACTGCAGCCTTGCAGCGCTGGAGTCCTGGTATTCAAATCCCGCCAAGGGCATAAAACCATCTGCAAGGAGTTTGTATGTTCTCCCCGTGTTTGCATGGATTTCCATCCCATATTCCAAAAAAGACATAATGATAGGGAAAAATGTACATTGTGAGGGCTATGTGGGGCTCACAATCTACATTAAAAAAAAAAATATATGGCAGATCAGAAGCTCCTTTATAAAGACCCCCCACCCACCACATGTATACAAAACCCAGCCCCCATCCATACAGACCCTATTGCACAAGCTATCTATACGGACTCCATATAGAAGACCCCAACTCAGAATTTTTCTTTCTACAATTATGGACAAGACTCCTCCATCCTATGAAACCCATATCAGATGACTTATTTAGACAAACCCCCCCTCCTCTCTACAGATTGTAGATCAGAAATACTCTTTCTACAGACCAAAACCAGCCCGCTCCTTTCTACAGTCTCCAGACTGGTACCCCCTCCTTTGTATTGACCCCCCTTTCTACAAACCCCAGACCCAACCCTTATTGCAAACCCCCCCAGACCCCTCCTCTCTATGTATGGTGGCCCCCTGGAGTGAGGTGGAGTTGGTTGTATCTCTGTGTAGCTTTTCTAGATACTAGCCTGCAACAATGTATCCCACCTTCAGGGTAACATGTATTATTTATTGCCCCCTCTTCGGTTCTTGCAGCAGTTTCCTGTTCTCGGACATTCAGACTCTCAATCTGTTATTTGACCACTTTGGCTCTCTGTCCATTTGTTGGTGTCCTTCAGCTTGTAATATTGTGCAGGGTCCTCTCGTGTCACCAAAACAGCTCTGACCCATTGAAGTCTGGACTCCACAGGGTGTCGGCAGGTGTCCTGTGATATCCTGACCAAAGAGGCCACTGCCCTTAAGGGGCACCATCAGTGTGTGTGGGGGGGTCTGTACAGCATTTCCTCGGAAGACACATGTGCCTTGGATACCGGTCTGTCTCACATTGCTCTTGCTGAGTAGGAAACAACTGAGAGCAGAGAAGTGGCCGGAACGGGGCTTGTAATACTTCAAGTGACCTCAATTATTAATCCACTTCTCATAAAAGAGTAATACAGGCGAATAGAAGAAACTTTGTAATGTATCTTATGAAACAAATCTGTTTCCTTCTCCAAATATTAGGCTTCTCTCCTCCTTGTCGTCACTCAGACTGTTTACTTACATAGAGTCTGCCTTTGAATCCAGCTCACACACTGAAGTCTATGGAGAAGGAGGGGGAAATAGTCGGATTTATTTCCTAGAAACACATCAGAGTTAAGAGAGTTCCCTGACTCACAGTGTGCCAGCGGCAGCCACGTATTTGTCTCCATAGACTTCTATGTAAAAAGTAACTCAGCCTGATAAGTGGAGAAGGAAACAGATTTCTTGAATAAGATACATTACAAAGTTTCTTCTATTCCCCTGCACTACTCATTTATGGAAAGTGGTTTTATATTTGGGATTTTCTTATTTCATAAACTATGCCATATTTATGAGATGTTTTCCAGAATACATTATACAAACCGTTCAGACAGGTCAGCCTATTGTAATGTACAGACGTGTCTTCATACGTGATGCATATCTCCATACCTAAACATATCTTCTCCCTTTTTTTGCAGGTAAGTGTCACTCTATCTTCTGCCCTAATATGACAAAACAGACAGGTAAGAGTTAACTGTGCTATGTTTTCTATGAATATGCTGATTTAATGTGCGGCCACAGGCTGAGAATTACCGGCCCCACAGCAGCACAGAGTATTACAGAAGGGAAATTTGCTGATATTGAAGGAGACACTGACTAAAATACATATATAGTGAAAATCCTCCCAGCATCATGAAATCTTTCAGGAGAGGAGTGTGCTGATCTTATCAGAGGTCACAGACTGATAGTGGGAAAAGCCTGGTCCACAGTAGCACAGAGTATTTCAGGAGAGGAGTGAATGATCTTATTGGAGGTCACAGACTGAATATTGCATAGTGGGAGGAGCAGAGTTCCCAGTAGCACAGAGTATTTCAGGAGAGGAGTGAATGATCTTATAGAGGAGGTCACAAGATAAGAGTTACTTAGTTTAAGGAGCAGGGTCCCTTGCAGTACAGAGTATTTCAGGAGAGGAGTGTGCTGATCTTATCAGAGGTCACAGACTGATAGTGGGAAAAGCCTGGTCCACAGTAGCACAGAGTATTTCAGGAGAGGAGTGAATGATCTTATTGGAGGTCACAGACTGAATATTGCATAGTGGGAGGAGCAGGGTTCCCAGTAGCACAGAGTATTTCAGGAGAGGAGTGAATGATCTTATAGAGGAGGTCACAAGATAAGAGTTACTTAGTTTAAGGAGCAGGGTCCCTTGCAGTACAGAGTATTTCAGGAGAGGAGTGAATGATCTTATCGGAGGTCACAGACTGAATATGGCATATTGGGAGGAGCAGGTTCCCAGTAGCACAGAGTATTTCAGGAGAGGAGTGAATGATCTGATAGAGGAGGTCACAAGATGAGAGTTACTTAGTTTAAGGAGCAGGGTCCCCTGCAGTACAGAGTATTTCAGGAGAGGAGTGAATGATCTGATAGAGGAGGTCACAAGATGAGAGTTACTTAGTTTAAGGAGCAGGGTCCCCTGCAGTACAGAGTATTTCAAGAGAGGAGTGAATGATCTTATGGAAAGTAATAGACTGAGTTACATAGACAACGTTTCCCACTCTCCTCTCCTATTAACCCCGTTACGTCCGCATTTAGTGTCTCTTTGATAAACCTTCTGTTTATTGTACTCGTGTGATTTTGAACCTGCAGATTTGGTTTGGAAAGGGTTAAAAAATGTTAAAGTTTTTTTTTATATATAAATAATAGACTTGGTGTTCTTATCTGGAAGAAGTCAATGCTGGGGATGGTTCTGGGGGGAGGGGAGGGACGTCTTGTGTATCGTCTTATGCGGAGTTTTACGTCAAACACTGTAATCAATAGCAATACAGAAATGTAGTAAAATAGAGAAGAGTCGGCGAGTACGTCTGCAGACACGTGAGCGCAGCAGAGCTGCCGCCGCCGCCGCCATCCACAAGGGATCTTCATAGATTTGGATGATGATTAGGCTCGCCAATTTTCTCTTGTGGATAATAAAGATATTGATCGTTCTCTCCGTAAGATTTGTGCCAATGCTCTGCCGTTCTATAGTTCTGGAACAAGAGAAGGTTTTACAATAGGAGTAACTTAAAACACACGAAGGGGGGAGATACAGAATCAGCGCACAGGGACCGTCCACTAGTCCGGCATCTGATACACCAAGACCTCCATACTGGAGTAACAGGAACTCATCTGACCATCCAGAACTGGACTCCTGCAAAGGGAAATACATGGGCCAGGGCTAGAGTTCCAAAGGGGACTGATTGTTGGCATGGCTATGGTCTCAAGTCAAGGCTTGGCACAAAGGACAGAAGAGCACTTTGTCAAATTGCAAACAAAACCCACAAAACTACAATCCCTCAAACAATACAGAACTGTATGTAAGTACAAGGCCCCTAGTATCAGTGAAAACCCTCAGGTGTGCACTGCACAGAGATTTTATCCCTGGTGGTGCTGCGGTAAAAAAACAGAGTCAAGCTTTAACTTTTGACCACAGCTACTTCGGTCTACACATTTCTAATCTCTGAATAACGCCACATTCTATTTGTGTGATCAACAAACTGGAATTAACTGGGGTGGAAAATATGAACTTTATCTGTTCAGAGCAGGACCCAGGGATGGTGCAGCCATCTGGTCAGTACAATGTAGCAGAGGGTCACTGAGGATACACAGCAGCCTGGCGTGATGGATAGATGGATATTTTCTCTTGTATATGTCGTCTACATTGGGGTGTGTGCATTGTCTGTATCAGAAACCAGAGTGTGCGATTTATTTATATTGTATTTTATACCAATGATCTTCGTCAGAACATATATCTTGGGATCCTTTGGATCAGTTCTTAGTTATTGACTATAGTTTGGTTGTTTTATCGAACCACGTTATACAATACTGGTTTGTCAAGCAGATTATCAGGAGAATCTTGCATCAGTCTTTGCACGGGGACAAGTCTGGGCTTTGTTGATTGTGTCCCTTTAAGCCATGGCAGAATGCTCTCTGTAATTCGTGGAGGATGTTGGACCATTGTGAGGATTGCATCTTTTTACATTATCGCACAATCCAGAAAAAAAATTGTCAAGTGCTGTGATAAAAATCAACCCCCCGCTGTGTTCTCCTGTTCTCGATAGATCTCTCCAACCCCAAATCTAATGAAAGCCGCAGTGAAACTCACATTAATTGACACCCCGGCTCCCACTAACAGCAGACAGGACACTGACACATGGAGATGAAGCCTGGAATAAGTTCCTAATGACATGGACGGTCGTGTTTAAAGGGCTAGTGCAAAAAAGCAGAAATGCGGTATTATCTCCAGTGCTGGTTTGTGGCCCCCTGCACATCTGATGGGGAGACGCCTCTCATAATTAAAAGCAAACAAACTTTTTGGGACATTTTTTTTGCACCTCACAGTAGGAAATGACTTAATAGTAGAGGTGAGTGGCATAGTGGTAAGATCAGCCAACATAGGCCAATATTGCATCAGTAGTTTTGGTTTAAAGTAAGCAACCCATATACTGATCCCTTTCTTCAAATGAGAATGAGATGACTCTGCTGACCCTGACCTCTGAGGATAATCAGCTGAACCTGCTGTATAATGAAAATCAGATGACTCTACTGATCCTGGTGTCTAATAATAAAATGAATCTGCTAACTCTGATATCTAAAGAGAATGAGATGACTCTACCGACCCTGCCCTCTAAAGATGACTCTGCTATCCCAGTCATTTTATGATAATTTGTTGACCCCACTGACCCTACTGTCAAATGCTAATAGGAATGAGTCTATTGACCTTACCCCTAATGATAATGAAATGACTCGACTCGGCTGAACTTATCTTCTGATAATTAGATGAGTCCACCTTATAATGATAATGAAATGACTATGCTGACTCCACCCGCTAATAATGGGAATACTCTGCTGTCTCCACTCTATAATGTTAATACGATGATTTTGCTTTCCTCACCCTCCAATATTGTTATGGCGTTCCTGACTCCACCCTCTAATAATTAAATGACTCTTCTGACTCCACCCTATAATGAGATGACTATGCTGACCTCACCATCTAATAATGAGATGACTCTACTGACTCCACCCTATAATGATAATAAGATGACTATGCTCACCTCTCCATCTAATAATGAGATGACTATGCTGACCTCACCATCTAATGAGATGACTATGCTGACCTCACCATCTAATGAGATGACTATGCTGACCTCATCATCTAATAATTAAATGACTCTGCTGACTCCACCCTTTAATGATAATGATGACTCCACCCTTTAATAATGAGATGACTCTGCTGACTCCAGAGCTTGTTAACACTCTGTCTATCTACATATATTGGAGTAAGTCAGACCTACCCTTTAATGATAATTATATCAATCTGATGACACTGAACTATATTGATGAGAATAAGTCATGGTGCATGCATCTCATGGGTGGTGAACTGGTCAACCCCCAAAAATCTTGAGTTTGGCCATAGACAGAATTTTTGGAAATCTCACAACAAACTTGTCTCACTACAAGGCGAGTCACTCCTCTCTAATAGAGATGGATACACCGCCACCCTCCTGGTACATGGCAGGTTCGTTCAGTCCTTCCTTGTGATGGGACACCACCACCGTATACCGCACACTCCTCCTGCGCCGTGGCTGCTGCTGGGACCATATGGTGTCATCGTGGCAGGTGGTGGAAATGCTGAAAGAATGAAAAGAAACTAAGGGAAATATTATGTAATAAGCACAATGACAGCAGGGAGGACGCCGAGCCCGGACTGATATCTGACTAATGATTTCTGCTGCTGCTCATCGAAACCCGTCTGCGCACAAAATCAGAAAAATAACCGGATCATGGTAAAAGCTGCAGGAAAACTCTTCAGAAAATCTCCGGTTCGATGGAAGAACCTAAAGTGTTCCTGTAACATTGCTCAAATCTTTAGAAACTACATGGACACAGAAAACAATACAAACAGTATATAATTATATACAGCAGATACCCAGGTTATACCGGCTGTATATATATAATTTTATACAGTATATACCCAGGTTATACCGGCTGTACATATATAATTATATACAGTATATACTCAGGTTATACTAGCTGTACATATATAATTATATACAGTATATACCCAGGTTATACAAGCTGTACATATATAATTATATACAGTATATACCCGGGTTATACCGGCTGTACATATATAATTATATACAGTATATACCCGGGTTATACCGGCTGTACATATATAATTATATACAGTATATACCTAGGTTATACCGGCTGTACATATATAATTATATACAGTATATACCCAGGTTATACAAGCTGTACATATATAATTATATACAGTATATACCCGGGTTATACCGGCTGTACATATATAATTATATACAGTATATACCCGGGTTATACCGGCTGTACATATATAATTATATACAGTATATACCTAGGTTATACCGGCTGTACATATATAATTATATACAGTACATACCCAGGTTATACCGGCTGTACATATATAATTATATACAGTGTATACCCAGGTTATACCGGCTGTACATATATAATTATATACAGTATATACCCAGGTTATACTAGCTGTACATATATAATTATATACAGTATATACCCAGGTTATACAAGCTGTACATATATAATTATATACAGTATATACCCGGGTTATACCGGCTGTACATATATAATTATATACAGTATATACCCGGGTTATACCGGCTGTACATATATAATTATATACAGTATATACCTAGGTTATACCGGCTGTACATATATAATTATATACAGTATATACCCAGGTTATACAAGCTGTACATATATAATTATATACAGTATATACCCGGGTTATACCGGCTGTACATATATAATTATATACAGTATATACCCGGGTTATACCGGCTGTACATATATAATTATATACAGTATATACCTAGGTTATACCGGCTGTACATATATAATTATATACAGTATATACCCAGGTTATACCGGCTGTACATATATAATTATATACAGTATATACTCAGGTTATACAAGCTGTACATATATAATTATATACAGTATATACCCGGGTTATACCGGCTGTACATATATAATTATATACAGCAGATACCCAGGTTATACCGGCTGTACATATATAATTATATACAGTATATACCCAGGTTATACCAGCTGTACATATAGAATTATATACAGTATATACCCAGGTTATACCGGCTGTACATATAGAATTATATACAGTATATACCCAGGTTATACCGGCTGTACATATATAATTATATACAGTATATACCCAGGTTCAGGTTATACCGACTGTACATATATAATTATATACAGTATATACCTAGGTTATACCGGCTGTACATATATAATTATATACAGTATATACCCAGGTTATACCAGCTGTACATATATAATTATATACAGTATATACCCAGGTTATACCGGCTGTACATATATAATTATATACAGTATATACCCAGGTTATACCGGCTGTACATATATAATTATATACAGTATATACCCAGGTTATACCGGCTGTACATATATAATTATATACAGTATATACCCAGGTTATACCGGCTGTACATATAGAATTATATACAGTATATACCCCGGTTATACCGGATTTACATATATAATTATATACAGTATATACCCGGGTTATACTGGCTGTACATATATAATTATATACAGTATATACCCGGGTTATACCGGCTGTACATATATAATTATATACAGTATATACCCAGGTTATACCGGCTGTACATATATAATTATATACAGTATATACCCAGGTTATACCGGCTGTACATATATAATTATATACAGTATATACCCAGGTTATACCGGCTGTACATATATAATTATATACAGTGTATACCCAGGTTATACCGGCTGTACATATATAATTATATACAGTATATACCCAGGTTATACCAGCTGTACATATATAATTATATACAGTATATACCCAGGTTATACCGGCTGTACATATATAATTATAAAAGCTGCAGGAAAACTCTTCAGAAAATCTCCGGTTCGATGGAAGAACCTAAAGTGTTCCTGTAACATTGCTCAAATCTTTAGAAACTACATGGACACAGAAAACAATACAAACAGTATATAATTATATACAGCAGATACCCAGGTTATACCGGCTGTATATATATAATTTTATACAGTATATACCCAGGTTATACCGGCTGTACATATATAATTATATACAGTATATACCCAGGTTATACTAGCTGTACATATATAATTATATACAGTATATACCCAGGTTATACAAGCTGTACATATATAATTATATACAGTATATACCCGGGTTATACCGGCTGTACATATATAATTATATACAGTATATACCCGGGTTATACCGGCTGTACATATATAATTATATACAGTATATACCTAGGTTATACCGGCTGTACATATATAATTATATACAGTATATACCCAGGTTATACAAGCTGTACATATATAATTATATACAGTATATACCCGGGTTATACCGGCTGTACATATATAATTATATACAGTATATACCCGGGTTATACCGGCTGTACATATATAATTATATACAGTATATACCTAGGTTATACCGGCTGTACATATATAATTATATACAGTATATACCCAGGTTATACCGGCTGTACATATATAATTATATACAGTATATACTCAGGTTATACAAGCTGTACATATATAATTATATACAGTATATACCCGGGTTATACCGGCTGTACATATATAATTATATACAGCAGATACCCAGGTTATACCGGCTGTACATATATAATTATATACAGTATATACCCAGGTTATACCAGCTGTACATATAGAATTATATACAGTATATACCCAGGTTATACCGGCTGTACATATAGAATTATATACAGTATATACCCAGGTTATACCGGCTGTACATATATAATTATATACAGTATATACCCAGGTTCAGGTTATACCGACTGTACATATATAATTATATACAGTATATACCTAGGTTATACCGGCTGTACATATATAATTATATACAGTATATACCCAGGTTATACCAGCTGTACATATATAATTATATACAGTATATACCCAGGTTATACCGGCTGTACATATATAATTATATACAGTATATACCCAGGTTATACCGGCTGTACATATATAATTATATACAGTATATACCCAGGTTATACCGGCTGTACATATATAATTATATACAGTATATACCCAGGTTATACCGGCTGTACATATAGAATTATATACAGTATATACCCCGGTTATACCGGATTTACATATATAATTATATACAGTATATACCCGGGTTATACTGGCTGTACATATATAATTATATACAGTATATACCCGGGTTATACCGGCTGTACATATATAATTATATACAGTATATACCCAGGTTATACCGGCTGTACATATATAATTATATACAGTATATACCCAGGTTATACCGGCTGTACATATATAATTATATACAGTATATACCCAGGTTATACCGGCTGTACATATATAATTATATACAGTGTATACCCAGGTTATACCGGCTGTACATATATAATTATATACAGTATATACCCAGGTTATACCGGCTGTACATATATAATTATACACAGTATATACCCAGGTTATACCGGCTGTACATATATAATTATATACAGTATATACCCAGGTTATACCGGCTGTACATATATAATTATATACAGTATATACCCAGGTTATACCAACTGTACATATATAATTATATACAGTATATACCCAGGTTATACCGGCTGTACATATATAATTATATACAGTATATACCCAGGTTATACCGGCTGTACATATATAATTATATACAGTATATACCCAGGTTATACCGGCTGTATATATATAATTATATACAGTATATACCCAGGTTATACCGGCTGTACATATATAATTATATACAGTGTATACCCAGGTTATACCGGCTGTACATATATAATTATATACAGTATATACCCAGGTTATACCAGCTGTACATATATAATTATACAGTATATACCCAGGTTATACCGGCTGTACATATATAATTATATACAGTATATACCCAGGTTATACCGGCTGTACATATATAATTATATACAGTATATACCCAGGTTATACCGGCTGTACATATATAATTATATACAGTATATACCCAGGTTATACCGGCTGTACAGAAATTGGATTGGGCTTTAGTGGTCTGGTGAGGACATTAATATCACCGCACTTTAACACTATAATATACATAATGGCACCATATCGTCAAAACATGATGATGTTCATGCCGCTCATGTGACTCCTGAGGCCCAATCACGTGACAGCTGATGCCCAATGAAAGGCCACAGCAATAACCTGGGATCTTAAAGACAAGGCAGATAGCCTAGGAATAAGACCTGGATAGTGGAGGATGCCTCAGCGGTAAGATTGAGCAATTGGCATTAGGAAAGATCGGATCCGATCAGTGATCAAGTAAATTTCACAATTGGCATTGGCTGGAAGATGCTCGGAAATCAGATTGTGAAATCTCTAGAGCGGCCCAACCCTAATGTATATATATAATATACAATTAGGGTTGAGCGATCAGGATCGGCAAGATCAGATCCCGATTGGCGATCGAACAAATTTCACGATCGGGATCGGCTGGAAATTTATTGGAAATCAGATTTAAAAATCGATCCTGAAATCTCAAGATCGGCTCAACCCTACTCAGCGGAACCCAAGTAAGGTCATGGTCAGTACTTTTTTCTATTGTTACTCACCTTACCTGGTCTCTGATTATTATACGCTGGGACCTGAAGAAACCCAAGAGTATAATAATCAACTTGTGCTAGAGAAACCCCCAAAATTTCAGATTTGGTTGAGCCTGAAATTTTTGTAAATTTGTAACTATAGATTAGAAATGGATAAACCTCCCAAGATTTGTTTTTCGATGAATATTCTTACAGACCAATTATGGGGTAATCGCCCCAGCATCATGACATCGGTGTGCCCCATATTAAAATTGTGGCCCAATCACAAGCCTCAGCATTGACCCTTAGAGTTTATGATGGAACATTAGAGGAACAGGAGATGCCCAGGAGAGGTGAGTATAAGTCTTTGTTATTTTTACTCACCTCCTGAGTCACAATTTATTATAGTGAATCAAAGATTGAGCCTCAAAGTTTTGGAAAATTCTGGTTAAATTTGATCCGATATTTGAGAGGTTCACCAGCATGATTTAGATACATCAATACCAGATGTGTTATTATTATTCTACTGTGGGCCCTCCCTGTAAGCAGAGCTCCCGTGGATGAGAAGAAAAACAGTTCGCCCCTCTGTACTCAGCATATTGGAATCTGCCCCAGTGTATATAGCACAACAAGTACCAATGACCGTTCCATAAGAAGCCCCATTGTTCTTTCCACGCCTGCGACTAAGCTGGAAAATGTACAAAGCTGCTTTTGTGACAACATGGAAAGTTTCAGGACTTTGTAGCGAGTTTCCTGCGATATAATTAATAATTATCCTCCATAATGATGTTTTGCCTGTTCTGGGTATAAAATTTACCCCAGTCAATTAGAGAGTAAACACATCCTGCCATCCGCTTCAATTAGACCTCGGCGATATTTCATGTAATGATCAGCAGAGCTGCACAGAAACTTACATTATGGAGAACGATAATTAAGTTTTCCACAACACTAATAAGTTGGTAGGATCGGCTCTCGGATGTTGTGACTGAGCGCTGGAGGTCGAAGGGGCGGCTTTAGCTTTGGCTGCTCAGCCGTTGTTCAGTGCGTGCCTGTCACTTGCCCGGGAGCTTTACTTGGATGCCGCGTCCTCACCCCTTTTATCAATTAGTGTTAATTGAACTGCTGATGTTAGTGATGAGTTGGTGGAACCACAAAGGCGTCAAGATAATGAGCTCCCTCCTCCCTGTTGTCTCTATTAACTTTCCAGACTTGTGTGAACCTGACCTTACAAATAATATCTCTTAAACTGAGGATTATTATTGTGTCTCTTGGTTTGTTACATTGGGAGTCAACAAGGGTGAGCTGGGCATGTCCTGTGGCAAGGACGTGAAATGGTATCCAATGGAAGAGTGTGCGGGGTGGCATGAGGAGTTCTTGTCTGTTACAAAGTTACTATGTGTTACATTGGAAACAATGGCTATGGATGGAGTTAAGGTGAAAGGTGCAAACAACCAGGGGTAGCAACAAATGGAAAGGCAACAACATCTAGTCACGACATAGAGTATGCAACTAACCTTGAATCACAACAGCCAGGGGAAATGCAGCCAAGATCAGGTCACGACAACCAGAAAAGATACAACCAATCTCTGGTTACAACCTAGGGAATGCAGCCAACCACAGGCCACAACAACTGGGAGATACAATGAACCACAGGTCACAGCAGCAAGGGGCAATGCAACCAATCTCAGGGTACAATAACCAGGGGAAATGCAATCAACCTCAGGTTACAACTACCAGAGTATGCAATGAATTTCAGGTCCCAGCAACAGGGGGAAATTCAAACAACCTCAGGTTACAAAAAACAAGGGAAATGCAGCCATCATCAGGTTATAGCAACAGGAGAAAATACAACCAACCTCAGGTTACAACAACCAGAGAGATGCATTGAACCTCAGATCCCAGAAACAGGGGGAAATGCAACCAAACTCAGGTCCCTACAACAGGGGGAAAGGTGACCAACTTTGTGTTACAACAGCCAGGAGAGATGCAACCAACCTCAGTTCACAACAACCAAAAAGGATTCAATTACACTTTAGTAACAACCCAGTGATTGCAATATCAATTTCTAATCACAGTTCAGAGGATATCTTTCTAGTCACAACTCAGAGCCGGCAACCGACCACTAGTCACAACCAAGGAAGAATCCACAAACCCCTAGATTGGAATCACTGGACTGCTTTATTAAAGGTCCACGTACCTGGATCTGCAGGTGATGGTGTGAGGTGAGCACCAGCAGCAGAAAGGGAACTTATTATTGGTAGAGGGAAAACCAGACCCCAAAATGAATGAATACCCCACAACAGCTCTGCTACTTTGTATTCTTCATTGTTTCATCTAATTATGGGGGGGGAGGGGGGGAAATTTAACTCCTTTTACTCTGCTTTGTTTGTGGCTGGGTAACTTCAGCTATATGTCTGTATCTGGTGTTTTTAGTCAGACAAAGCGACTCCCACACAACTGTGCGGCAGTAATTAGATGTGATCTATGGCGGCACATAATGATACAGTAGGCTGCAGGGCTGGCAGAAGCAATGGGCTGGAACTGGAGGGCTCATCAGTAGAAGGTCGGGAAGTCCAAGAAGAAGAAACTTCAAGTTGTATCTTCCACATTATCATGCTCAACCGCCTCAACCCAATCATTTCCGAAATTTGCCATAAAAGTAAAAGTCCTATCGCCGTGAGGTGACAACGCGTAAAACAGAGAGGAGCGGGTCACCGTATATCCAGCAGGTAGATGATACAGCAGTTACCCGAGCGGTGACACCAAATAACCCATCAACATGTGCGCTGATGGAAATGGTAATAGGGAAATTGGTGAGAGCGGAATAAATAGCAGGTTTATGCAGGATTAGACGGACTTAGCAGAGCTGTTATTGTGGTGCGGAGGGATGTGCAATATTATTTAGTGTAGGGTCAACGGCTTGTCACATTCCCAAAATATGCAATTAATGTGCACTTAGTCACGAAAAATTTCAGAAAAATGTTAACTGTTACTAGAAATTACAAACTTGTGTATACAGAGGAGAAATAAGATAGTGAGAACACGATATATGTATACATGATGTATTGTATCTGCTGTATGGATACATGGCGTGAAATAGCTTTATATCAATTTATTTACTACTCCTATTTACAAGAATATAACTACTATAATACTGCTCCTATGTACAAGAATATAACTACTATAATACTGCTCCTATGTACAAGAATATAACTACTATAATACTACTCCTATGTACAAGAATATAACTACTATAATACTGCTCCTATGTACAAGAATATAACTACTATAATACTACTCCTATGTACAAGAATATAACTACTATAATACTACCTCCTATGTACAAGAATATATCTACTATAATACTGCTCCTATGTACAAGAATATAACTACTATAATACTACCTCCTATGTACAAGAATATAACTACTATAATACTACTCCTATGTACAAGAACATAACTACTATAAAACTACTCCTATGTACAAGAATATAACTACTATAATACTACCTCCTATGTACAAGAATATAACTACTATAATACTACTCATATGTACAAGAATATAACTACTATAATACTGCTCCTATGTACAAAAATATAACTACTATAATACTACTCCTATGTACAAGAATATAACTACTATAATACTGCTCCTATGTACAAGAATATAACTACTATAATACTACTCCTATATACAAGAATATAACTACTATAATACTGCTCCTATATACAAGACTATAACTACTATAATACTACTCCTATGTACAAGAATATAACTACTATAATGCTGTGCCCTATGTACAAGAATATAACTACTATAATACTACCTTCTATGTACAAGAATATAACTACTATAATACTACTCCTATGTACAGAATTATAACTACTATAATACTACTCCTATGTACAAGAATATAACTACTATAATACTACCTCCTATGTACAAGAATATAACTACTATAATACTGCTCCTATGTACAAGAATATAACTACTATAATACTGCTCCTATGTACAAGAATATAACTACTATAATACTACTCCTATGTACAAGAATATAACTACTATAATACTGCTCCTATGTACAAGAATATAACTACTATAATACTAATCCTATGTACAAGAATATAACTACTATAATACTGCTCCTATGTACAAGAATATAACTACTATAATACTACCTCCTATGTACAAGAATATAACTACTATAATACTACTCCTATGTACAAGAACATAACTACTATAAAACTACTCCTATGTACAAGAATATAACTACTATAATACTACCTCCTATGTACAAGAATATAACTACTATAATACTACTCATATGTACAAGAATATAACTACTATAATACTGCTCCTATGTACAAGAATATAACTACTATAATACTACTCCTATGTACAAGAATATAACTACTATAATACTACCTCCTATGTACAAAAATATAACTACTATAATACTACTCCTATGTACAAGAATATAACTACTATAATACTGCTCCTATGTACAAGAATATAACTACTATAATACTACTCCTATATACAAGAATATAACTACTATAATACTGCTCCTATATACAAGACTATAACTACTATAATACTACTCCTATGTACAAGAATATAACTACTATAATGCTGTGCCCTATGTACAAGAATATAACTACTATAATACTACCTTCTATGTACAAGAATATAACTACTATAATACTACTCCTATGTACAGAATTATAACTACTATAATACTACTCCTATGTACAAGAATATAACTACTATAATACTACCTCCTATGTACAAGAATATAACTACTATAATACTGCTCCTATGTACAAGAATATAACTACTATAATACTAATCCTATGTACAAGAATATAACTACTATAATACTGCTCCTATGTACAAGAATATAACTACTATAATACTACCTCCTATGTACAAGAATATAACTACTATAATACTACCTCCTATGTACAAGAATATAACTACTATAATACTACCTCCTATGTACAAGAATATAACTACTATAATACTACTCCTATGTAGAAGAATATAACTACTATAATACTACTCCTATGTACAAGAATATAACTACTATAATACTACTCCTATGTAGAAGAATATAACTACTATAATACTACTCCTATGTAGAAGAATATAACTATTATAATACTACTCCTATGTAGAAGAATATAACTACTATAATACTACTCCTATGTACAAGAATATAACTACTATAATACTACTCCTATGTACAAGAATATAACTACTATAATACTACCTCCTATGTACAGGAATATAACTACTATAATACTACTCCTATATACAAGAATATAACTACTATAATACTACTCCTATATACAAGAATATAACTACTATAATACTACTACTATGTACAAGAATATAACTACTATAATACTACTCCTATGTACAAGAATATAACTATTATAATACTACTCCTATGTACAAGAATATAACTACTATAATACTACCTCCTATGTACAAGAATATAACTACTATAATACTACTACTATGTATAAGAATATAACTACTATAATACTACTCCTATGTACAGGAATATAACTACTATAATACTACTCCTATGTACAAGAATATAACTACTATAATACTACCTCCTATGTACAAGAATATAACTACTATAATACTACCTCCTATGTACAAGAATATAACTACTATAATACTACTCCTATATACAAGAATATAACTACTATAATACTACTACTATGTACAAGAATATAACTACTATAATACTACTCCTATGTACAAGAATATAACTATTATAATACTACTCCTATGTACAAGAATATAACTACTATAATACTACCTCCTATGTACAAGAATATAACTACTATAATACTACTACTATGTATAAGAATATAACTACTATAATACTACTCCTATGTACAGGAATATAACTACTATAATACTACTCCTATGTACAAGAATATAACTACTATAATACTACCTCCTATGTACAAGAATATAACTACTATAATACTACTACTATGTATAAGAATATAACTACTATAATACTACTCCTATGTACAGGAATATAACTACTATAATACTACTCCTATGTACAAGAATATAACTACTATAATACTACCTCCTATGTACAAGAATATAACTACTATAATACTACCTCCTATGTACAAGAATATAACTACTATAATACTACTCCTATATACAAGAATATAACTACTATAATACTACTACTATGTACAAGAATATAACTACTATAATACTACTCCTATGTACAAGAATATAACTATTATAATACTACTCCTATGTACAAGAATATAACTACTATAATACTACCTCCTATGTACAAGAATATAACTACTATAATACTACTACTATGTATAAGAATATAACTACTATAATACTACTCCTATGTACAGGAATATAACTACTATAATACTACTCCTATGTACAAGAATATAACTACTATAATACTACCTCCTATGTACAAGAATATAACTACTATAATACTACCTCCTATGTACAAGAATATAACTACTATAATACTACTCCTATGTAGAAGAATATAACTACTATAATACTACTCCTATGTACAAGAATATAACTATTATAATACTACTCCTATGTACAAGAATATAACTACTATAATACTACTCCTATGTACAAGAATATAACTACTATAATACTACCTCCTATGTACAGGAATATAACTACTATAATACTACTCCTATATACAAAAATATAACTACTATAATACTACTCCTATATACAAGAATATAACTACTATAATACTACTACTATGTACAAGAATATAACTACTATAATACTACTCCTATGTACAAGAATATAACTACTATAATACTGCTCCTATGTACAAGAATATAACTACTATAATACTACTCCTATGTAGAAGAATATAACTACTATAATACTACCTCCTATGTACAGGAATATAACTACTATAATACTACTCCTATATACAAGAATATAACTACTATAATACTACTCCTATATACAAGAATATAACTACTATAATACTACTACTATGTATAAGAATATAACTACTATAATACTACTCCTATGTACAGGAATATAACTACTATAATACTACTCCTATGTACAAGAATATAACTACTATAATACTACCTCCTATGTACAAGAATATAACTACTATAATACTACTGCTATGTACAAGAATATAACTATTATAATACTACTCCTATGTACAGGAATATAACTACTATAATACTACTCCTATGTACAAGAATATAACTACTATAATACTACCTCCTATGTACAAGAATATAACTACTATAATACTACCTCCTATGTACAAGAATATAACTACTATAATACTACTCCTATGTACAAGAATATAACTACTATAATACTACTCCTATGTACAAGAATATAACTACTATAATACCACCCCCTATGTACAAGAATATAACTACTATAATACTACTCCTATGTACAAGAATATAACTACTATAATACTGCTCCTATGTACAAGAATATAACTATTATAATACTACTCCTATGTACAAGAATATAACTACTATAATGCTACTCCTATGTACAAGAATATAACTACTATAATACTACTCCTATGTACAAGAATATAACTACTATAATACTACTCCTATGTACAAGAATATAACTACTATAATACTGCTCCTATGTACAAGAATATAACTACTATAATACTACTCCTATGTACAAGAATATAACTACTATAATACTGCTCCTATATACAAGAATATAACTACTATAATACTGCTCTTATGTAGAAGAATATAACTACTATAATACTACCTCCTATGTACAGGAATATAACTACTATAATACTACTCCTATATACAAGAATATAACTACTATAATACTACTCCTATATACAAGAATATAACTACTATAATACTACTACTATGTATAAGAATATAACTACTATAATACTACTCCTATGTACAGGAATATAACTACTATAATACTACTCCTATGTACAGGAATATAACTACTATAATACTACTCCTATGTACAAGAATATAACTACTATAATACTACCTCCTATGTACAAGAATATAACTACTATAATACTACTGCTATGTACAAGAATATAACTATTATAATACTACTCCTATGTACAGGAATATAACTACTATAATACTACTCCTATGTACAAGAATATAACTACTATAATACTACTCCTATGTACAAGAATATAACTACTATAATACTACTCCTATGTACAAGAATATAACTAATATAATACTACCCCCTATGTACAAGAATATAAATACTATAATACTACTCCTATGTACAGGAATATAACTACTATAATACTACCTCCTATGTTCAGGAATATAACTACTATAATACTACTCCTAAGTACAGGAATATAACTACTACAATACTACTCCTATGTACAAGAATATAACTACTATAATACTGCTCCTATGTAGAAGAATATAACTACTATAATACTACTCCTATGTACAGGAATATAACTACTATAATACTACTCCTATGTACAAGAATATAACTACTATAATACTACCTCCTATGTACAAGAATATAACTACTATAATACTACTGCTATGTACAAGAATATAACTATTATAATACTACTCCTATGTACAGGAATATAACTACTATAATACTACTCCTATGTACAAGAATATAACTACTATAATACTACTCCTATGTACAAGAATATAACTACTATAATACTACTCCTATGTACAAGAATATAACTAATATAATACTACCCCCTATGTACAAGAATATAAATACTATAATACTACTCCTATGTACAAGAATATAACTACTATAATACTGCTCCTATGTACAAGAATATAACTATTATAATACTACTCCTATGTACAAGAATATAACTACTATAATACTACCTCCTATGTACAAGAATATAACTACTATAATACTACCTCCTATGTACAAGAATATAACTACTATAATACTGCTCCTATATACAAGAATATAACTACTATCATACTGCTCCTATGTACAAGAATATAACTACTATAATACTACTCCTATGTACAAGAATATAACTACTATAATACTGCTCCTATATACAAGAATATAACTACTATAATACTGCTCTTATGTACAAGAATATAACTACTATAATACTACCTCCTATGTACAAGAATATAACTACTATAATACTACCTCCTATGTTCAAGAATATAACTACTATAATACTGCTCCTATATACAAGAATATAACTACTATCATACTGCTCCTATGTACAAGAATATAACTACTACAATACTACTCCTATGTACAAGAATATAACTACTATAATACTGCTCCTATGTAGAAGAATATAACTACTATAATACTACTCCTATGTACAAGAATATAACTACTATAATACTACTCCTATGTACAAGAATATAACTACTATAATACTACTTCTATGTAGAAGAATATAACTACTATAATACTACCTTCTATGTACAAGAATATAACTACTATAATACTACCTCCTATGTACAAGAATATAACTACTATAATACTACCTCCTATGTACAGGAATATAACTACTATAATACTACTCCTATGTACAGGAATATAACTACTATAATACTACCTCCTATGTACAGGAATATAACTACTATAATACTACTCCTATGTACAAGAATATAACTACTATAATACTACCTCCTATGTACAGGAATATAACTACTATAATACTACTCCTATGTACAGGAATATAACTACTATAATACTACCTCCTATGTACAGGAATATAACTACTATAATACTACTCCTATGTACAGGAATATAACTACTATAATACTACTCCTATGTACAAGAATATAACTACTATAATACTACCTCCTATGTACAGTAATATAACTACTATAATACTACTCCTATGTACAGGAATATAACTACTATAATACTACTCCTATGTACAAGAATATAACTACTATAATACTACCTCCTATGTACAAGAATATAACTACTATAATACTACTGCTATGTACAAGAATATAACTATTATAATACTACTCCTATGTACAGGAATATAACTACTATAATACTACTCCTATGTACAAGAATATAACTACTATAATACTACTCCTATGTACAAGAATATAACTACTATAATACTACTCCTATGTACAAGAATATAACTACTATAATACTACCCCCTATGTACAAGAATATAACTACTATAATACTACTCCTATGTACAAGAATATAACTACTATAATACTGCTCCTATGTACAAGAATATAACTATTATAATACTACTCCTATGTACAAGAATATAACTACTATAATGCTACTCCTATGTACAAGAATATAACTACTATAATACTACTCCTATGTACAAGAATATAACTACTATAATACTACCTCCTATGTACAAGAATATAACTACTATAATACTACCTCCTATGTACAAGAATATAACTACTATAATACTGCTCCTATATACAAGAATATAACTACTATCATACTGCTCCTATGTACAAGAATATAACTACTATAATACTACTCCTATGTACAAGAATATAACTACTATAATACTGCTCTTATGTACAAGAATATAACTACTATAATACTGCTCCTATGTACAAGAATATAACTACTATAATACTGCTCCTATGTACAAGAATATAACTACTATAATACTACCTCCTATGTACAAGAATATAACTACTATAATACTGCTCCTATATACAAGAATATAACTACTATCATACTGCTCCTATGTACAAGAATATAACTACTATAATACTACTCCTATGTACAAGAATATAACTACTATAATACTACCTCCTATGTACAAGAATATAACTACTATAATACTACCTCCTATGTACAAGAATATAACTACTATAATACTACTCCTATGTACAAGAATATAACTACTATAATACTGCTCCTGTGTACAAGAATATAACTACTATAATACTGCTCTTAAGTACAAGAATATAACTACTATAATACTGCTCCTATGTACAAGAATATAACTACTATAATACTGCTCCTATGTACAAGAATATAACTACTATAATACTGCTCTTATGTACAAGAATATAACTACTATAATACTGCTCCTATGTACAAGAATATAACTACTATAATACTGCTCTTATGTACAAGAATATAACTACTATAATACTACCCCCTATGTACAAGAATATAACTACTATAATACTACTCCTATGTACAAGAATATAACTACTATAATACTACTCCTATGTACAAGAATATAACTACTATAATACTGCTCTTATGTACAAGAATATAACTACTATAATACTACCTCCTATGTACAAGAATATAACTACTATAATACTACTCCTATGTACAAGAATATAACTACTATAATACTGCTCTTATGTACAAGAATATAACTACTATAATACTACCCCCTATGTACAAGAATATAACTACTATAATACTACTCCTATGTACAAGAATATAACTACTATAATACTGCTCTTATGTACAAGAATATAACTACTATAATACTGCTCTTATGTACAAGAATATAACTACTATAATACTGCTCCTATGTACAAGAATATAACTACTATAATACTGCTTCTATGTACAAGAATATAACTACTATAATACTGCTCTTATGTACAAGAATATAACTACTATAATACTGCTCCTATGTACAAGAATATAACTACTATAATACTGCTCTTATGTACAAGAATATAACTACTATAATACTACCCCCTATGTACAAGAATATAACTACTATAATACTACTCCTATGTACAAGAATATAACTACTATAATACTACTCCTATGTACAAGAATATAACTACTATAATACTGCTCTTATGTACAAGAATATAACTACTATAATACTACCTCCTATGTACAAGAATATAACTACTATAATACTACTCCTATGTACAAGAATATAACTACTATAATACTGCTCTTATGTACAAGAATATAACTACTATAATACTACCCCCTATGTACAAGAATATAACTACTATAATACTACTCCTATGTACAAGAATATAACTACTATAATACTGCTCTTATGTACAAGAATATAACTACTATAATACTGCTCTTATGTACAAGAATATAACTACTATAATACTGCTCTTATGTACAAGAATATAACTACTATAATACTACCTCCTATGTACAAGAATATAACTACTATAATACTACCTCCTATGTACAAGAATATAACTACTATAATACTGCTCCTATGTACAAGAATATAACTACTATAATACTGCTCCTATGTACAAGAATATAACTACTATAATACTACCTCCTATGTACAAGAATATAACTACTATAATACTGCTCCTATGTACAAGAATATAACTACTATAATACTACCTCCTATGTACAAGAATATAACTACTATAATACTACCTCCTATGTATAAGAATATAACTACTATAATACTACTCCTATGTACAAGAATATAACTACTATAATACTACCTCCTATGTACAAGAATATAACTACTATAATACTACCTCCTATGTACAAGAATATAACTACTATAATACTACCTCCTATGTATAAGAATATAACTACTATAATACTACTCCTATGTACAAGAATATAACTACTATAATACTGCTCCTATGTACAAGAATATAACTACTATAATACTACCTCCTATGTACAAGAATATAACTACTATAATACTGCTCCTATGTACAAGAATATAACTACTATAATACTACCTCCTATGTACAAGAATATAACTACTATAATACTACCTCCTATGTACAAGAATATAACTACTATAATACTACCTCCTATGTACAAGAATATAACTACTATAATACTACTCCTATGTACAAGAATATAACTACTATAATACTACTCCTGTGTACAAGAATATAACTACTATAATACTGCCTCCTATGTACAAGAATATACCGTATATACTCAAGTATAAGCTGAGCTTTTCAGCACAGTTTTTGTGCTGAAAAAGTGCTTCTTGGCTTATACTAGAGTCATTACGGTAATTTTCTGCTAGCAGGCCAGGATAGCAGACCCCGCCCCCCCACCGCTCTAATAGGTAATCTCAGGCCCGCACCCGGCGTGTGTCTGCTTCCTGGCGTGGAAACAGAAGTACCGTAAGTACTTCTGCATTTTTAATGTACAGCATCGCCATGCTCCTGGCAGGAGCATGGTGATGCTGTGGGTCCTGGCACCCGCCTCGGTGTCTGAGTGCCGGGTCCGGATGCCTGTTTGTAAGTGTAATGGCGCCGCTTTGCAGAGCGGTCACCATAGAAACCGGCACCTCCGCTGTAACGCTTACAGATGCATTCTCTGATTGCAGGCATAGCCTTTGGCATCTCCGCTGTAAGCATTAAAGCGGAGGTGCCCTCTGGAGATGTCCTCCCCTCTCCAAGTTTAAAATGAGCCCCGGGGCTGGTCACCACCGGCCTCATACCTTTAAAGTTGCAGGCCGACTCCTGTGCAGCGAGATCGCAGGAGCCGTCCTGTTCCGATGACATCTGGGAGTCTAATGAAGGCTCCCAGGCCTGTCATCACTATATTACTATTGCGGCTGGTCTATGACCATTCACAATAGTAATGTAGAGAATCTCCCATAGACGGCAATACAGGTAGTCCTCGGGTTCCGACGGTCCCGGGTTACGACATTTCGCGGTTACGACAGCTCCCTTGTAACAGAAAACTGCCAGCACTCCCAGCTAGCAAGGACTAGCCTGCGGAGAATCAATGCTGGCAGCTTGCTGTTACAAGTGAGCTTGTAAAATAAAACCCTAAAACAGAATGTGAAACTTACCGTACGGTGCAGGGTGGGCGGGCGGGCATTCAGGCCTCCTCTTTCTCCGATGTTCCGTCCTCCTCCGGCGCTCGCAAGCTGATAATGGCCAGGGCACATGCGCAGTATCATGATGCTTCTATTACGGCTACTGCGCATGCGCCCAGGCCATTATCAGCTTGCGAGCGCCGGAGGAGGACGGAACATCGGAGAAAGAGGAGGCCTGAATGCCCGCCCGCCCACCCTGCACCGTACAGTAAGTTTCACATTCTGTTTCAGGGTTTTATTTTAAAGGGGGGGGGGGGGGTTGATCCGTTCCTACGCGGCGTCGGTATGGTAGGTTCCGACTTACGTCGAAATTCGGTTTACGACGCCGCACAAGAACGGATCAACGTCGTAAGTCGAGGACTACCTGTACACTTGTATTGCCGTCTATGGACTTGCAATCAAATGATTGCAGGTTCAAGTCCCCCAGGGGGGGCTAAAAAAATAGTTAAAAAAAACCCCCCTATATTCCAAGTGGGGGAAAAAAAAAAAAAAAACAGTCCTCAGGCTCAGAGAAGGGGCAGATAGACAACCAAAACACCCCCTCCCCTTCCCCAGCAACTACTGCACCCAAAAACTCCAACCATTTTAATTTTTGACATTTTCCAGTAGCTGCTGCATGTTCTCCCCTCGGCTTATACTCCAGTCAATAAGTTTTCCCAGTTTTTTGCAGTAAAATTAGGGGTGTCGGCTTATAGTCGGGTCGACTTATACTCGAGTATATACGGTAACTACTATAATGTCTGGGCACTACCATGTAGGCCCAAATCCTCCTAGGAGTAATATCAAATCCCGGAGAGGTGAGTAAAAACTTTTTATTATGTTCCCTCACCTCCCCTGAGGCTCTGAAAAGACCCCTGAGTATAATAATAGTGGTAGTGGGATCATGGCCTGGGCCCGGGCCTGCTCACAGCCGCCCTCTGCGGCCTATAGTACAAGGGAAACCGGGGGCGGCAGTGAGCAGGCCTGGGGAGGAAGGTACAGAGTTTCTCCAGCAGGTAGCAGCCTATTATTAAACAACAAAAAAAGGTCTGATACTTACCGACATCACTGCTGCTCCCGCTGCTTCCTCTTCACCCTGCAATAAGACGTCTGCGTCTCTTAGGGGAAAAAAAACCTCCAGAGCGCCACCTGAAGCGTCCGCCTCACCTCGCCTCATTAGATGTGCAGCGCTGAGTATGATGTAAAGTTCAGTATATTTCCCTACACTATGTAATGATAGTAGCTGCCATGTTTTCTCTTTGCTGTATTCCGTTGCTCTCCTACTCCCTGTCATTGTGTCGGCGCCAGCTGTCACCTCAGTGTTTGGATTTATGGACAGGTCCATATGTGTCCCTTCCATCTAACCTATTATATCAGCACCATATGGCGGGTATTGGCAATGTCCCCGTCCCTGGTGGCTCCATTGATATTCCAGTTGTGTCTGAACAGACGGATCTCTGGGGTGCAGGATCTATAGTCTGAATGATGTCTAATGACAGGACCTGGGATAATGGCCGAGCTCCCGGACTACCAGCCTGAGCGACAGGTGGCCGGTACAGCGGAGCAAAGTGTGGTCAGTAGTGAGGAAACATCTATCTATCTATCTATCTATCTATCTATCTCCTATCTATCTATCTATCTATCTATCTATCTATCTATCTATCTTCTATCTATCTCCTATCTATCTATCTATCTATCTATCTATCTATCTATCTCCTATCTATCTATCTATCTATCTATCTATCTATCTATCTATCTCCTATCTATCTATCTATCTATCTATCTATCTCCTATCTATCTATCTATCTATCTATCTATCTATCTCCTATCTATCTATCTATCTATCTATCTATCTATCTATCTATCTATCTTCTATCTATCTCCTATCTATCTATCTATCTATCTATCTATCTATCTATCTCCTATCTATCTATCTATCTCCTATCTATCTATCTATCTATCTATCTATCTATCTATCTATCTCCTATCTATCTATCTATCTATCTATCTATCTCCTATCTATCTATCTATCTGTCTATCTTCTATCTATCTCCTATCTATCTATCTATCTATCTATCTATCTATCTATCTATCTATCTATCTCCTATCTATCTATCTATCTCCTATCTATCTATCTATCTATCTATCTATCTATCTATCTCCTATCTATCTATCTATCTATCTATCTATCTATCTATCTATCTATCTCCTATCTATCTATCTATCTCCTATCTATCTATCTATCTATCTATCTATCTATCTATCTATCTCCTATCTATCTATCTATCTATCTATCTATCTATCTCCTATCTATCTATCTATCTATCTATCTATCTATCTCCTATCTATCTATCTATCTATCTATCTATCTATCTATCTATATTATACTGTACACCAGGAGTCAGAAACCTTCGGCTCACCAGCTGTTGTGAAACTACAACTCCCAGAATTCTCTTTTCACTTACAAGGAAGTTCCTAGAACAGTACAACAGGTGTGCATGCTGGGAGTTGTAGTCTTACACCAGTTGCCGTCCCCCGCTGTAGTCTGTGTGATGTTACATTGTCTCACTATATATTATCCTTAGGGCTTTAGTTGATACTAATTTCTTTTTCTAACAACTAAAAGAAACAATTGTCTCTCTCATCTCTGCTACATCTGTATCTATACAGTTTGTACAGTATGTAATATGTATAGGGTATGTGTGTATATATATATATATATATATATATATATATATATATATATATATATTATGTGTATAACATGTATATAGTACTTTTATAGTATGTCTATAGCTTGTATATATTATGTATATTGTATGTGTATAGTATTTGTATAGTATGCATATAGTATATTTATAGAATGTGTATATTATGTATATAGCACGTGTATAGGATGTATATAGTATGTCTATAGCCTGTACAGTATATATGATGTATATAGTGTGTATATAGTATATTTCTAGAATGTATGTATTATGTACATAGCACGTGTATAGGATGTATATAGAGTATCATTGGCGCCTCTTTAGTTCTTGGCTATTACTGAGGACTTTTTGTTTCTTTAGCTTCCTCTATAGATTCTCAGTCTTCCTATAAGTCGCTGTCCACACTCTAGTGCTGAAATCTCTTCTCGTGTGATCTCCCCCATACAGTGTGAATACAGGCACAGCAGAGCTGATGTTGTCATGCGGTGCAGGTGCTGACTAGTCTTACATTGCACTCTAGTAATTGTACTCAGCACCTATAACATGGTGGGGGCAGCTATAACAGGCGGCCGCTCTCACCCCAGTCTGAAGTGGCTGATAACAGAGAACAACCAACTGCATTGAAGGGCAAAGGCAGAAAACAAGAACTTGTGTCTGTGAGCTTTGTAGTTATACAGATCAGCTGCAGAGCCTGTATTATAGTGAATGGTGCGGTGCACACTGCCCCCTTGTGGTGGAAGCACAATACAAAAACATCACCTAAATTTATCCATATATATATATATATATATATATATATGTATCATGTACACACGTAGACACATACATACATTACATGCACACTACAAATACTGCACACACACATATACACACATTCACAGATACACGTATATACAAATCTGCAGACTTACGGCATACACACACTACATATGATATACACACACATTCACATAGATACACGTATATACACACATACATACACTTATGCCATTGGCACTGTATACACATACACATACACACATCCATATTTTGCTTGGCACAATCTTCATGTATAAATTAGGGCCATTCATTAGGGCGGCCGGGGGTCCGGAGGGTCAGACCTTGAAGAAAGTGGGGACACTTGTCACCTTATGTTGCATTTCCCTGCAGTAGTTGCTGATTCGGACCATGTGGTTCTCGCTCCTTGAGGACCCCGGGGTCATGTGACCATCTCTCTTCAGCTTTGAGCCTTTTGGATAACATGACACAGTCAGAAGTGTTTAGTAGTGTGATGGCTGCCCCATGTGGCCAGTGGGTGAACTACATATATATATATATATATATATATATATATATATATATATATATACACTCACCGGCCACTTTATTAGGTACACCATGCTAGTAACGGGTTGGACCCCCTTTTGCCTTCAGAACTGCCTCAATTCTTCGTGGCATAGATACAACAAGGTGCTGGAAGCATTCCTCAGAGATTTTGGTCCATATTGACATGATGGCATCACACAGTTGCAGTCGCAGATTTGTCGGCTGCACATCCATGATGCGAATCTCCCGTTCCACCACATCCCAAAGATGCTCCTCTATTGGATTGAGATCTGGTGACTGTGGAGGCCATTGGAGTACAGTGAACTCATTGTCATGTTCAAGAAACCAGTCTGAGATGATTCCAGCTTTATGACATGGCATTGCATTATCCTGCTGAAAGTAGCCATCAGATGTTGGGTACATTGTGCTCATAAAGGGATGGACATGGTCAGCAACAATACTCAGGTAGGCTTTGGCGTTGCAACGATGCTCAATTGGTACCAAGGGGCCCAAAGAGTGCCAAGAAAATATTCCCCACACCATGACACCACCACCACCAGCCTGAACCGTTACCGATACAAGGCAGGATGGATCCATGCTTTCATGTTGTTGACGCCAAATTCTGACCCTACCATCCGAATGTCGCAGCAGAAATCGAGACTCATCAGACCAGGCAACGTTTTTCCAATCTTCAATTGTCCAATTTCGATGAGCTTGTGCAAATTGTAGCCTCAGTTTCCTGTTCTTAGCTGAAAGGAGTGGCACCCGGTGTGGTCTTCTGCTGCTGTAGCCCATCTGTAGCCTCAAAGTTGGACGTACTGTGCGGCGTTCAGAGATGCTCTTCTGGCTACCTTGGTTGTAACGGGTGGCTATTTGAGTCACTGTTGCCTTTCTATCAGCTCGAACCAGTCTGGCCATTCTCCTCTGACCTCTGGCATCAACAACGCATTTCCGCCCCCCACAGAACTGCCGCTCACTGGATGTTTTTTCTTTTTCGGACCATTCTCTGTAAACCCTAGAGATGGTTGTGCGTGAAAATCCCAGTAGATCAGCAGTTTCTGAAATACTCAGACCAGCCCTTCTGGCACCAACAACCATGCCACGTTCAAAGGCACTCAAATCACCTTTGTTCCCCATACTGATGCTCGGTTTGAACTGCAGGAGATTGTCTTGACCATGTCTACATGCCTAAATGCACTGAGTTGCCGCCATGTGATTGGCTGATTAGAAATTAAGTGTTAACGAGCAGTTGGACAGGTGTACCTAATAAAGGGGCCGGTGAGTGTATGTATATATATATATATATATATATATATATATATATATATATATTAGGTAGGATTATGTATGTCACGGGATGGTTAGAGTCTATACTATAGGCAATGTGTAATATATATTTCATGTGGAATGTATTCTCTAACCTGTTGTATACATCAATGTGTAGTTGGCTGATTAGGGTCTAGTGTGTTAGCACATTGTATGCAAATCCCTCTAACTAGTGAGGACAATGGGTGGAGATAATCTGCTCAGTGTCTCCAAGAAGATGTTGGATGGTGCATTGTCCATAGTAGACAGGGAGTCTGCTCTCCTTGGTATAGGTGAGGGGGGAAGGATCTGTGACTCAGCCCTTCCCACCCACAGATATAGGTGTAACAGTCTTAGTATATAGTATATAGCTAGCAGTTAGTATGTGTTAGCCGGCCTGTGCACAGCTCTGCAGAGAGCCAGGATTTAGTTACAGGACCAAGGAGCCAAAGCTATCATTGAGTTGTGACTTCTGTGGACTTATTGTTATTACGGTTGATGTGACCGCCGCCGGCTACTAACTTTGTGGATTACAATAAATTGCTGTTGTCTCCCGACCTCTTGCGTCCGTGTTGATTCAAAAGACCATCCGGAGGAAGACGTATACCTTTGCTCCGTTACAACTGGTGGCAGCGGTGGGATCAACAGCGGACAGCGAGATGGACTACAGCAGCCCAGCGATTAATGGAGCCACAACCTCAGAATACAGGAACTGGACTATGGCAAGTCTACAAGTAAGGGCCCGGGAACTAAACCTGAGTTATCAGGGAAGAACGAAAGAGCAACTGATCGAGGCACTGGAGGAGATGACCCTGCAAAGCGACCATGAGGAGGGCTGCCCCCAGGAGACAGTAGAGATACGGGAGTGGCAGGTACAGACCCAAAAGAGCAGATGGGTTGTTTTGTATGAGGAGGAATTGGCAGTGCTGGGGCTAGAAGCAACTGCAGAGCAAAGGAGTAGAGCATTACAGAGGGCTCAGGAAACGGAGAAGGAGGAACAGAGAATGGCGCATGAAAAGGAAAGAATGGCGCATGAAATGCGAATGGCTGAGATAACTACGCGGAATTATAATCAAACGTCGACCCCCAGCCCAACAGTGAGAGAACCACCATATGTCTCGCATAAACACTTCAAGACCTTTGAGGAAGCGGCTGGGGATGTTGATGGATATTTTCAGGACTTCGAACACCAGTGCCACCTGATGGAAGTCCCAGAGAAGGATTGGGTCCGGTATCTGGTGGGACACCTACGAGATGGGGCTGCGGAAGCTCTCAGAGCCATGGACCCTAGTGATCAGCGGGACTATGAGGCCATTAAAAGAGCGGTGCAGAAGTATTATGCAGTCACTCCAGAGACCTACCGAGTTCAGTTCCGCTCTTTGTCTTACAATGGGGGAAGCTCCTTCCACATGTTCGCCCACAAGTTGAAGCAAGCATGCAAGCGCTGGCTAGAAGGAGAGGAGGCTGTCACAGTCGATAAAATCCTCCAAGTCATACTTAAGGAACAGTTCTTTTCCCAGTGCCCCGCTGAGATCCGTGAGTGGGTGCTGGAATGGAACCCAGCCACAGTGGAGCAAGCTGCTTCCCTTGCAGATGAGGGCCTGACCATCAAGCCGCAGTGGAAGAGGTTGTTTGCAGAGGAGCGGAAAACTACCACAGTCCCCCAGACACCCTTCAGCCAGCCAACCACCTTTCGTGTCCGGCCTCAGGATTACAATTCCCCCTCTACCCCTGCCCCAGCCCATCGGCCTCCAGCTATGAACAACCCTGTCCCTAGACAACTACCTACTGGAAGAATGCTAGAGCGCAGATGTTTTGGGTGCGGGCGGCCTGGACATTTGCAAGCTAGTTGCCCTGCTAACATGGGGGCACGGGCCACCGTGGCATCCCGGCCTATTCACTACCTGGGAACCACCCCTAGGACAGAAAGTGTGGCCCCATTTCCAGATGACTCCATGAATGACCCATCTGTTCCACCTCCAGGGGTCTATGGGATTCAGCCTTCCCCCACACATCCCGCAAACCTTCAGCAGAAGCACTTGCAGGAGGTCCTCCTGGATGGCCGAACAGTTGTTGGATTCCGGGACTTGGGAGCTTTCCTAACGGTAGCGGACCCCCGAGTGGTACGACCCGAGGCCCTAGAGGAGGGCCCTGGCCTTTCTATCGAGTTGGCAGGAGGTACTCGGAAACGTATTCCTAAAGCTACCGTGGAACTCGACTATGGTTATGGACCAAAACGATGCACAATTGGTGTGATGAGCGGGCTGCCGGCCGATGTTCTGTTAGGCAACGATGTTGGAAATCTACAGTGCCACTTTGTGGGAGCAGTGACCCGAAGCCAAGCTCAGGGAGAAGCCAACATGGATCCACCGGATTTTCTGCCAGATGCCAGCCTTTCAACCCTACAACTTTACCATTCAGTACCGCCGAGGGAACCAACACCAGAACGCGGATGGGTTATCCCGGCAGGAGGACATATGAGCTATAGAGACTGATGTGCATTCCCCAATTTACCTGTGTAGGCCAATTGTGTCATGCACATGTTATGAGAGGGGGAGGGGTTGTCACGGGATGGTTAGAGTCTATACTATAGGCAATGTGTAATATATATTTCATGTGGAATGTATTCTCTAACCTGTTGTATACATCAATGTGTAGTTGGCTGATTAGGGTCTAGTGTGTTAGCACATTGTATGCAAATACCTCTAACTAGTGAGGACAATGGGTGGAGATAATCTGATCAGTGTCTCCAAGAAGATGTTGGATGGTGCATTGTCCATAGTAGACAGGGAGTCTGCTCTCCTTGGTATAGGTGAGGGGGGAAGGATCTGACACTCAGCCCTTCCCACCCACAGATATAGGTGTAACAGTCTTAGTATATAGTATATAGCTGGCAGTTAGTATGTGTTAGCCGGCCGGTGCACAGCTCTGCAGAGAGCCAGGATTTAGTTACAGGACCAAGGAACCAAAGTTATCATTGGATTGTGACTTCTGTGGACTTATTGTTATTACGGTTGATGTGACCACAGCCGGCTACTAACTTTGTGGATTACAATAAATTGCTGTTGTCTCCCGACCTCTTGCGTCCGTGTTGATTCAAAAGACCATCCGGAGGAAGACGTATACCTTTGCTCCGTGACAATGTAGATTATAATCTATGTATCTTGGAACTGGCTTTATGTTATAGGGGATCTGTCCCTACACCCCATCAGCTCTGCTACATCCATAAGGCTACAATGGCGATATTGTTATCCCTTCATTCTAATACATCGATGACTAGTTAAACGTTTTACTTCAATATGGTTAAAGGATTTCACCTGGAAGCTGAAAATGAAGGAAAATACATAAAATGGAGGAGCCGGCCGCCGCGCCGCTCCTGATCACGAAATGTTCCCTCCCAAAATGACAAAGAGCAGGTCCAAGAAGGCGAGAAATAATACAAGGCCCATGTAACAAAAACCACAATAAAGAGACAAAGCGGCGAAAACTGAAACATAAAATGACACAAAAGTGGCCGCCGAAAAGGTCATTGTGACCCCGTGCCCTCCCCCGCTTATTTATCAGCGCTGTCAATGGTGGCGGCGTCGTCTCCGGGCCGGGCTGATGCTCGCGCCGCTGTCTCTGCCCTATTCATAAGCGGATTCTTTAAGCAAACGTAATAAATTAGTAAACACTAAGCAGCGCGCCGATACCAGCGCCTGACACCTAAGAAAACATTCCCGGCATTAAGAATGGCGCAGACTTCCCCGCAGGCGAGAGCGGCAAGTCGTCTGTGAAATAGCCAAGAAAATGATTACATTGCCTTCCCGCCATTGTCTGCGAGGTAAATACGTTCCCAGCCTGGTGACAGGTAGCGACAACAGATCAGCGCAGAAATAATAATACTGAGACACAACCGCCGCGATGTAGCAGAGCCGACATTGTCAGGTGTAGTGGCTGCTCTAGGGTTGGCATAGGACCTAGTACATGGTCATAGAGCCGGGGCAGAGCTGTGTTTGTGATGTAGCAGAGCCGACATTGTCAGGTGTAGTGGCTGCTCTAGGGTTGGCATAGGACCTAGTACATGGTCATAGAGCCGGGGCAGAGCTGTGTTTGTGATGTAGCAGAGCCGACATTGTCAGGTGTAGCGGCTGCTCTAGGGTTGGCATAGGACCTAGTACATGGTCACAGAGCTGGGGCAGAGCTGTGTTTGTGATGTAGCAGAGCCGACATTGTCAGGTGTAGCGGCTGCTCTAGGGTTGGCATAGGACCTAGTACATGGTCACAGAGCTGGGGCAGAGCTGTGTTTGTGATGTAGCAGAGCCGACATTGTCAGGTGTAGTGGAGGCTCTAGGGTTGGCATAGGACCTAGTACATGGTCATAGAGCTGGGGCAGAGCTGTGATTGTGATGTAGCAGAGCCGACATTGTCAGGTGTAGTGGCTGCTCTAGGGTTGGCATAGGACCTAGTACATGGTCATAGAGCCGGGGCAGAGCTGTGTTTGTGATGTAGCAGAGCCGACATTGTCAGGTGTAGCGGCTGCTCTAGGGTTGGCATAAGACCTAGTACATGGTCATAGAGCCGGGGCAGAGCTGTGTTTGTGATGTAGCAGAGCCGACATTGTCAGGTGTAGTGGAGGCTCTAGGGTTGGCATAGGACCTAGTACATGGTCATAGAGCCGGGGCAGAGCTGTGTTTGTGATGTAGCAGAGCCGACATTGTCAGGTGTAGTGGCTGCTCTAGGGTTGGCATAGGACCTAGTACATGGTCATAGAGCCGGGGCAGAGCTGTGTTTGTGATGTAGCAGAGCCGACATTGTCAGGTGTAGTGGAGGCTCTAGGGTTGGCATAGGACCTAGTACATGGTCACAGAGCTGGGGCAGAGCTGTGTTTGTGATGTAGCAGAGCCGACATTGTCAGGTGTAGTGGCTGCTCTAGGGTTGGCATAGGACCTAGTACATGGTCATAGAGCTGGGGCAGAGCTGTGATTGTGATGTAGCAGAGCCGACATTGTCAGGTGTAGTGGCTGCTCTAGGGTTGGCATAGGACCTAGTACATGGTCATAGAGCTGGGGCAGAGCTGTGATTGTGATGTAGCAGAGCCGACATTGTCAGGTGTAGTGGAGGCTCTAGGGTTGGCATAGGACCTAGTACATGGTCATAGAGCCGGGGCAGAGCTGTGTTTGTGATGCGACACAAGTCATATTGATCTGCTCCATACCCGTACCCACCATGACCGCTTTTTTCTGCCCCTACATGGTGACATATGATGGAGCCCTCTAGTGGCGACAGAATATTGCCATTGATATAATGTATTGTATATAATGTAGCAGAGCTGAGTGTTGTTTGGCACAAGCCTTAATATTACAATGTAGCAGAGCTAAGTTTGTCTTTTGGTAAATTCCAAGCAGATATATATATATATATTGTTTTTTTATATGTCACAGAGGATGACAGATAAAGTTACTGACACAACGTACTCAGCTGAACATTGGTGCAAGGTATGACGATATCACAAACGATACCGCACCATGCCTAAATAAAACCACCGTACTGTACATTAGCAAATTATACAACCACAGTATGCCCAAACAAAACCGTACTGTATAATCCCCAATTATATCACTGCCCCTTGCCCAAATAATACTTCCAAACCATGCCGAACGAATACCACCATATTGTACATTAGCCTAATCATATCACCGCACATCGTCCAAATAAAACCACCGTACTGTACATTACCAAATTATACAACCACAGTGTGCCTAAATAAAACCGTACTGTATAATCCTCAATTATATCACTGCCCCTTGCCCAAATAATACCACCAAACCATTCCCAACTAATACCACCGTACTGTACATTACCCAAATGATATCACCACACCTTGCCAAAATAATAACACTTTATAATACTACCCAACTGGCATAGACTGCCATATAGATGATGCTCAACTTTATTTTTTTTTTCAATAATTTAAAGGAACATTCCAAGGCTCCAGTAAATTTTGCAAGACCTGCACACTGTGGTTGTCATCTGGTAGCAAGGTAATCTTGTCCATACAAGACAGACACAGTGTAGAATAAACCAAAGAGGATGCAGATTATTACAAAGTAACAGCCATAAATAAATGGACACATATAGAAGTATACAGTGTGCAACATAGAATCAGCAGTGTAAACAAGCTGTAACAAGATCCTATTGGGAATCATTTTGAGAGGGGGTGATAGTGGCCCCTGGATTCCTGAGGGCGCTGGAGCTTTTGCCCCATTTGTTCATTGAAATACTGCTGGACAAGCCATTAAGGGGCGCTGTTAGAAGCCATATTGCCTAGGACATGCAATGTGGTGGGGGACTGAGTAACTATAGGGGACGGTTTCTTATATTTTGTCATATTTCCATTCCTGATCCTGTAGCATTGCCTTATTGTAAAGGAGCTGATAGTGTAGTAATGTCTGTGACCGTAGGGGGCGCCGCGCTGGACATGTTTCATTCTCCTTCTCTCACATTCCTATAGGATAATTCTATTCCTAATTACACATTACGCGTGCGGCCATATCACCCCTTATAAATACTGTAACACTTATTCCGTAACGTCCCCGGCGAGGGGAGGGGGGGAGAGGGAGCTGCAGGGAGAACATATCCGATGGGTCCATGAACACTTCCATACTTAATGGAATTTTAGATGAGGAATAATCAGCCGGCGGCTGCGGCGCCTCCGGCCAAAATATGTATTTTTTACACTTTCATTGGCTTTATTTATTCATTCCTTTTGGTAATAGGGCCCGGTCTGTGTGACATTAGCCGCCATCAGTCAGAGAGAGGGGCCGCTGGACGCTCAACTCCTCACCCCGGCCATTTCACTTCCTTTCCCGCTGTAATTATCTGTACTTAGGAGGCTCAACATCCATCATCCAGACCATCATCATCCACAGGGCTTGTTTCCCATATATATATATATATATATATATATATATATATATATATATGCTGCATTTCTATGGCTCTGTCTAGGATTTTGTATTAGGTGTGATGTTTCTGTAGTTTTAGATTTTTTATATATTATTATTATTATTATTATTATTATTCATAATTTATATTTGTATTTCCTTATATTATTTATTTATATTTTATCTTTGACAATTTTACCTCCTCCAATGATCTTTTTGATCACTTTGGATGATACGATTGCTAATAGATCCTGCTCAATGCTCGACTCTTTCTTTTTTTCAATAATTTAAGGGAACATTCCAAGGCTCCAGTGAATTTTGCAAGACCCGCACACTGTGGTTGTCATCTGGCAGCAAGGTAATCTTGTCTATACAAGGCAGACACTGTGTAGAATAAACCAAAAGAGGATGCAGATTATTACAAAGTAACAGCCATAAATATATGGACAAATATGGAAGTATACAATGTGCAACATAGAATCAGCATTGCAACAATCCAAAAGCATACAATACACACTGGAGTAATAAAAAATGCTGCAATATGTGCACACAGGACAATAAACCACCCCTTGTCTGGGATATTCCTTGTCTAATCCATACTGTTTGGAACACATTTGTTTAGGAAACTTTTCTTCTAGTCAACCAACTACTTACCTGGGTTTCCCTTGTGTGTTTGCATGGATGACCACAGTTTCTGGAACACTCTTTGTTTGAGCCTGTTGACTGGATCATCATTTGCCTTGGTCATCCCTTGTTTGATCAACCCCTTACCTGGGCCACACCTTGTACAATTCTTTCCTTGAGCCACCCTTTCCCTGGACCATCCCTTGTCTGCCACACTTCTTTCTGGACTATTCCTTGCCTGGACCTCAGCTTATCAGGACCACCTCCTGCTTGGCCCGTGTCTGTTTTTGAGCATACCTTATCTTGACCACAACTTGAGAAGAATATCCATTGCCTGAACCTTCACTTGTCTAGTCCATTCCTTTTCTGGACACTCCCTGGCTGCATCATCCATTGTTTGAATCACTCTTCCCACGACCATCCCTTGTCTGGATCTCCACAAGCCATGGCCACCTTTATACCTGGGCCTTGTCCTGTCCAGCGCACACCTTGCTTGGACCACCTTTTGACTGTATTATCTTGTGTGGTGGTCATGGCAAGACGAGATCCAGGCAAGGAATTGTCAAGGAAGGGGTGATTGAGACAAACTGGACCTTACCTTGTTCGGACTGCACCTTCTATCTGAATCATGGTCCTTGTATGAACCATGTATTATCTGAGCCCTGCTTGGTCCTTATCTTGTTGGGATCCTTCCATGCCTGATCCATCCTTTGCCTGGATATTCTCTACTCAGGACTACCTTTTGCCAGGACTATGTCTGATCTAGACTACGGCTTGTCTGACCTCTTATTGACTGGATTTCCCCATGTCTGGACCTCCCTTTGTCTGATTTGCCTCTTATGTGGATCTGTATAACCAAGAACATATCCTTAGAATCTTCCTGCATGTCCTAAGTCTCGAGGACAGACTCTCCCGGGTCCTACCTGACGTTCCCCATTATAAATTCTTATTTACAGCGCCTGCACAATGTGACTATTGATTTGTTTCTCGTCTGAATGGAATATGTTCCCATTTTCTAATGAACTTTCATCCAGTAATTATTATTCTCCTGTATGAGTTATCGCCCCTGAAACATAATAACAGAGATGTTGACTGCAGGATCGATAATTAACTTTTTTTTTTTTTTTTGTGCGCTGCGGTTTCGGTTGTAAGTTTGGAGCACGGGGTATAGAAAGTCTTCACAATACTCCCGGGCATTCCGTTCCCATGGAGATCATCAACGTTTAGAATATTATGAACAAAAAAAAAAAAGAACAAATTAACTTGTCTATTTTCCTTGTCATTCTTCCAAGTGACACACACGTTACCGTTGCTCAGTTGCCTAGATATGCACTTGGTTTCCCGGTCTCCGGAGTCTGATATTCTGTCATATCCCAAATATTCTGCACATTGCTGCACAGTAAACACTCGACATTGTATAACAGAGGATTTCTGTGGTCCAGCCCCGGGGTACTGTCGCGAGGGAATGGTCCCATGTAGGATTATCAGCCCTACCCAAGCTCTCACCAATTATTAACCATCCAGGACCCTGTTACCTGGGGCCCATTCCGGTCTCCTTTCATGGTATATATGTCCTTGGGTCTGGTAACAAGTGCATTGACTAAGCACCTCAAGGGTATGGACAAAGGTTTGCACCACTGCCCCCTAAGTATGAATATGGGCGTTGGTGGTTGTGATGGTGAGCAGGGGCACAATGAAGATACATCTATATTAGGTCCTTCCTGGCTGGTAATAATGTATTGGAATACAAGGCATTGACTGGACTCGATAGAATTGTAACTAACCTGAAGAAATCGCTGACTAAGCAAAACCTCGCACTACATTACAAAAATAGCTCAGTCCATATTAGTTAAGAGTAAAGTGAGGACTTGAAGATGTCATTGACCCCCACGTGACGTACAGGCCTCAGATGTGTCTTCATAGCCAGTTACATATGGTAGCCTGCAATAGAATGTATTGAATGTCAGGTCACAAGGCTCCTGGGTGTCATAGTAATGCGATGCCGGCCCTGGAGCTTCCAGTGATCCCCGGTAAAATAGCAGTGCCGGAGTAGTTAATCAGGTATCGGCTGTATAGAACAGCAGACACCAGGTGAATATGGTGGCCGTCCAGCTCCCCCACGGCCGCCATGTTTAAACACCACCCTACTAGTACGGCAGATGTTGGGAAGGGGTTAAGGTTGGACCTTTTATCACCTCCACCAACTCCAACTCTTTGCCTCCTTTAATAGTCACCACTCCACTGATTCCGACACAGATGACATTTTTTCCTGAGTAATCAGTGCTGTTCATTTCACCACCCAATTTGCTAAGTAGGCGCTCTACTCTCCTAAGGGTGGCCCGAGGTTGTAGAGTGATAAGTTGACAATGGAGAACCTAATTAGCATATTAGACTCTGTAACTATCAGTACCCGTAGCTCAGAAATGGTGGGGGCTATAGAAAAATAATCAGTGGAGAGGTGGCCATTGAAGGTTGCAAAAATTTGTAGTTGGTGGTGGTGACAGGTCCTCTTTAAAGGAACGCTCCAGACAATAGGTAGACATGAGGGCAGATTTACTAATCCCATCTAGTATATAGACAGTGTAGCTTAGACCAGACAGTCTTACCAACCCTCGACTGGTCACAGAGTCTGATGTTGGATGGCAAATCTGGTGCAATGTTGCACAGTTTGTTTTTTTGCATCCTCTATTTGTTGATTTAGTTTAAGTAGCAAAACACGTCCAGAACTGTTGGTGCTCGATGTCACATCCCAAAGCCGTGACCCTTGTAGACCATGCACAAAAAGTATCTGAAACCAAAAACCTGGTGGACCCGGTGTGGCTGGAGTTACAATACAGTACAGATGATGGGAAACCTTCTTGCATTTTTTTTTTCTCCATTTTTGAAGATATTTTTTTCTTTCCATTTTACAATTCCCATTTGCCATTGAAATAGTTAAAAGTTTTGCCGGAACAATTTCCTCCAACTAACAAGAACTACGCAACCTGTTGGCCTCCAGACAATAAAGATGATGTGTTGTGAATGGGAGGCCAATTTCCTCCCTGGCCCATAGTCTGTGTTCTCTGAGCAGGTTAGCAAACAGTGAATACAAGGGATGATATTACGGAGACATCCTCGCCTCCACCGGCCTTGTTTGAGTAGCTCTACGGAGGACGCTCTAGGCAAACACGTCTCATTTCCTCACATCTTGTTCTTTCTGTTGACTTGGTAAAAGAGTAGAAGCAGTGAGGAGAATAGACACGAGGATCTTTCATCCAGACAACATTTTTTTTTTGCAAATATCCAGATAAGAACAGAGACACTGGGGCAAGGGTATAACTAGAGAGGCTGCTCTTTGGCTGCTGTAGAGTTGGAAGTTCCCAGGGAAGGTCTGAGGTTCTGCGGGTCCACCAGGTAAAATAACTCCCTCCAACAACCCCATAGGAAATAAACCATAGACCCTGGGCCCACTAGAAGATCCTCGGTCATGTCTGGTCCATGCAACGTCTACATTAGTATCACCGAGCAATTGGAGTAAGCTGGCTCAAGGTCTTCTACTGTCTACAGATAAAAGGGCAATTCAACCTTTGGACTAACACAGAACCAAAATAGGGACATTTGCATCAAGTTCAGCCATTGTTATATGTAGAGATCATATCCAATGAGAAAGCCAATGAAATATTCCTTGAGTAAAAGTTGGCAACTTTGCACAAGGAGCGAAGTAAATCCTTCATGGGCCCACCAAAAGTTTAAAGGTTAATACTAGACTCCCATTGATTAATCTAGAAATATTCCCATGTAAAAAAAGGGATGATACGTCACTAGATTATGCCATGACTTGCCATGATCGGAGGAAGTCTAGTCTTTGGAACCCACCATTGTCCCCAAGACTGAAGGTGCAGGAAACCCTTGAATGGAATCTCTTTACAATGAGGTTCCTTTGGCCTGTTGTGCAGAGAACTCTACCCTGGGGAATGAAGCGACGTTGTATTTCTCTGCACACTGGTTGGAGGAGATTGGAGCAGTACAATACATGTGGAAACTGAACCATAGTGCTCAAGGAGCAGCACAACATCTTCATTCTGCGGATTTGTGGAGGTTCTTTAGGTGTTGAACATCGGGCTTCCAGTTGGATCCAATATCAGGTTACATGATCAGAACCAGCAACTCCCTCTGCTTTCATCTGCTCTGTGTTCAATGCTGTTATGTGAATATGGGGCTGCAGGACTCCATTGGTGTTATAGTAAAGCCAGCCCCCATAATCATGTAATACCACTGAATAAGAAGAGGCAGTAGGAGAAGGAGGGTGCTGGTATTCGTTTCAATCATGCAACTTGGTGTTGGAAGCCTGTCTTTCAACAAATATACAATTCGGGCAGGAAAAAAATTAAAAGAATTACCCCAAGAAAACCCCTTAAGGTCTTTTGGGTATTAATCACTTTTACTGTAAAGAACCCCTTTCTATTTTGGCCACTGTAAAGAGACAAAGCTTTAGGTTGGTTCATGTGGAAGAAGAGAAGGGTTCAACATGGTGCCCACTGGTATTCTTGATGTCATTGGGTGGTCTTAAGGATTGACAGCAAGTACTGTAAAGAATCCTTTCCTATTTTGTCCCCAACTAATGTTCTGGCCTCTATAAAGTTCTAGGTAGGCTGCAGTGTATTTGGATACTCCTTAAACACGACTCCATTACAGATTCAATATGGCGCCCAATAGTACCCCTAATGTCTTTTATGGGTTAAGCATTGACCACTCTTACTGTAGATAACTCTTTCCTATTAGTCCCCTATTGATAATACAGTCTCTGTAAAGAGTCAAAGCTGTAGATTGGATCACACCACCCATGAGGGAGATGACAAGGGTCCAATATGGCGCCCAATAGTACCCCTAATGTGTCTTATGGGCTAAGCATTGACCACTTTCACCGTAGATAACTCTTTCCTATTAGTCCCATATTAATAATACAGTCTCTGTAAAGAAACAAAAACCTAGATTGGATCACACCACACATGAGCAATAAGAGAAGGGTCCAATATGGCGCCCAATAGAATCCCCAATGTCTCCTTCTACTCCTCTTCCTCCCTTCCTTTCGGCCTGGACTAGTCATCGCTGGTGCTAAGTAAGCAGAAAACTCTTCGTCCTTTCCTATGTGAACATTGAGTCTAATTTAAATATTTACAAGTCAGCGCAGGGCGATTACCGGGCGACGTACGTGAAACGAGCGGGAAATACACAGATTGGAAAGAAAGAATTTACCTGCGGGTCAAACTGTATTTACACAATGCAAAATTTCCTTTTCTCCTTGTTCCTTCTGAATAAATATAATTACACAAATAGACCTCAACAGCTTTCAGTCATACACAATTAATTGCCTTTCACTTGCTATTTCGGAGCCGCCTGCTCTAAGCCGCGCCGCGCATTTCAGCCACCGCCGTTCAGGATTTTTCAATGCCAGAGACTGATGAAAAATTACATTTGTCAGATGCAGTTCCAGAGGATTTGTGGGGATTTTTTCCTTGATATGTGAGTGTTGTACTTGTCGTTCACAGTTTGTTGTGGCACAGCGGGAGTTGGCGCCGGCGGTGGCTTTTTGGTGAGAAAGTGCACAGAACGCAGAGACAAATCGCAGGCTTTTACTAAATATTTACTGCAAAAATACACTTACCAGTCATTGTGTTATGGAGTGCTGCAAGGTTGATGAAAAATACTGGATTTTACATATTAGTAATACATATTTAAGCCCCCTAACACAATATCAGTACTGAGACTCTCCGCCTACCATGTGCCATCTATGATAACCATGTCTTTGTAAGTGGCAGAGTGCCCTTTGCACCCCTTCAAGGGTCATCACCCAAATGCAACTGCACCTCCATTATTAGCTATGTTGTATGGCTAGCAGTGCAACAATGGGGTCCTGGGTTCAATCCTAACCATGGAGTTTGTATGATCTGCCCATTTTTGCATGGGTTTCCGATTTTCTCCCACATACCCAATTCCCTCTTTGGTTCCAATGGGTCTGTCTGGTCTCCATTTCCAGCACTCCAGTGATGAAGCCAATGGTCAACCCTGTGGCCTCAGTGCCCAATCCCTGGCCTCAACGATCCCGAGCATTAGTTGGTTAAGCCATCCGACCTGACCAACTATGTCGCACTTCCATTAAGGTCAATGATTGGTTATCGAGGTCACATGAAAGGCAAGGAAAGCACCAGAGAGGGAAACCAAAGGCCAATAAGAACATGTGCCTGTAATAGGGTTAAATTTTAGTTTTTAATTAGTCTGGGGAAGTATAAAAAAACCAAAAATCTCACCTGTCCCTGGTACTCTGGTGACCTCCCAGCGCGGTCCTCCAGCTCCATTGTTGCCCTTTGGCGGTAGTTTCTTCAGACCCCCGAGTATAATAAATGGAGATCCAGGGGAGGTTCACAAGGGTAACAAACAATGGGGTTGAGCAAGTGGGATTGGAAAAGATCAGATCCCGATCCATAGGGTTGAGACGATCTTGAGATTTCAGGATTGATTTTAAAATCTGATTTCCAATCATTTTCCAGCCGATCACAATCATGAAATTTGCTCGATCGCCGATCGGAATCCGATCTTTTCCGAACCCAATCGCTCCACCCTGGAAGATGATCGGAAATCAGATTTTGAAATCTCAAGATCAGCTCAACCTCAAAAGTGATTTTTCCCTTAGAGAAGCATTGAGCGATCGGGATCGGGAAAGATCAGATCCCGATCGGCGATTGAGCAAATTTCACGATCGGGATCAGCTGGAAAATGATCGGAAATCGGATTTTAAAATCGATCCTGAAATCTCAAGATGGGCTCAACCCTAACACTCACCTCTCCTGGGCTCCGTCACAGAGTTCAGTTCCTCTTTGCTCATTTCCCGGTCCTTTTCAGCCTCTGGGGGACATTAAAGGATCTTAAGGGGCACCACAGTGGCCAGTATTAGGGTCTGGGAACACAGGTGGGCCTGTCACTTTAACACGAGCATCATAATGTTGGCACCCCTATATGACTGGTGAGGTCTCAGCGATCCCCCAGGGTCCCTGATGTCATCCATAAGGCCAAAAGAGGACAGTAGACAAACGGAAAGGACCCCAAGGGGGTTCAAGGTGTTTATTATGTTTCCGCATATCCCCTGGGCTTCTGCTTATTATATTTTGGAGACTGATGACACCGCAGTGTATAATACTGGTTAGTAGGTGGTGAACCCCATAACTTTCCAGTTTTTTTGTAAACTTTGTAGTTAGTGTTGAGTGAATAGTATTCGAATCCTAGATTCAAATACCTCCGCTCCCATAGGAATGAATGGGAGCGGCCGGCGCGCTGCAGGTGCTTAACCCCTTCGCGATCGGCCGCTCCCGTTCATTCCTATGGAGCGAGGTAACAAGAGTTTAGAATACTATTCGCTCATCTCTATTTGTAACGAATCCCAGCCTGTCGCAACAATTTGCTAAACTCTATGAATTGCTACAATGTAGAATCCATAATGTAACAGGAAATAGAAATGGCCCTAAGTTGTAATAAACAGAGATATTGCCGTTTTTTATAAAGAATTTTGCGACTTTTTTTCTGAAGAATTGTGTCTTCCAGCACCTGTAACGGCTCCACAGAGCGGCCCATGAAACTTTATGTATATCCGACGCACTATATTTGCATATAACCAGAGCGTTACAACACAAATGGGAGATATTTATTTTATCCTTTAAATTTCCTATTTGATCCCAATTATAAAGGAGAATCCGGATTTCAGTAGGCTAAGGCTCCGATCACATTGCCGGCCCTAAGCCCCAAGACCCATAAAGGGAGACGTGAGCAATGCTGAACCATTGATCATGAATTCTGATCACTACTAGTGGGAAATGGAGCGTGTAATCTGGGGATATTACACTTTAATGGCCGTAATTAACAGCATGGTAAATTTAGCATGCAGCATTAGGTGAAACTGGGCAGAAAAGTACCAAAAGTGTCTTCTTTCCGCTCGCTAACAAGCAGTTAACAGGTCACTTAATAGGAGCCGTAATTGAAAAGGTTCTTAACTGCGCATTAAGTAGTAAGTGGCCGTAGTAGATGTCGTGGGGGTGAAGGAAGCGGCGGGTAAGCGGCCATGTCATATGTGAGCTGTATATATGGAGGGCAATGGGGCTCTCTATATACGGTACATGACGCTGATACATTTACATATGACATTACCAACTTACTGTTTACAGAATTACAAATCTTCTGTATATACCGTTATATGGTATAATTCTGCCACCACTAGGGGGAGCTTAGGAGCCTTCTAACAAAACACCGGCCTTGGAGAAGAATAACATGGTCTCCCCAGAATGCCAATGGAAGTAGCAGCCAATCAAGGAGGGACTGAGGACTAGTGATGGGGGAACCCCAAAAAATGTATCAATCTCAGTGATTCTAAGAGTCAGAACATTTGAACTCAATTTGCTCTTTGTCAAAGACCTAGGAGGAGAAGTTGTCCATTGTGCGGGGAGAGATTAGACAGATTAGGGTCTCAGACACTCAGACTGAAATACGGATGCCCAGATAATACAGTGTGGACAAGTGTAAGAGGTAAGACTTAAACATTTCATTGAGATAAGAAACTGAGTCACTTCGTGACACTCCTAGGCCAGCAGCATAGAGCATAGGGTATGTGAGTGTATCTGTCCTTGTGTGGATCTGTGACTGTGCTATTACACTCAGTATAAGAATCACAATACTTAAAGTCAAAATATTAAAAGTCAATCTGTACTGAGTCCACAACCAAGAACACAGACAGGAGGAGAAGGGGTTTATATTGTGGGGAGAGAGTATAAGACTTAGAGACTGAAGAAGATGTTATATAATTGATAGAGATAGGAGCCTGGGGTTACTCCACGTCTATGTCCTACTGTTGGACATATATGTGTCAGAGCACCACTGCGTATATGTGTCAGAGCACCACTGCATATATGTCTCAGAGCACCACTGCATAGATGTGTCAGAGCACCACTGCGTATATGTGTCAGAGCACCACTGCATATATGTCTCAGAGCACCACTGCATAGATGTGTCAGAGCACCACTGCGTATATGTGTCAGAGCACCACTGCATATATGTCTCAGAGCACCACTGCATAGATGTGTCAGAGCACCACTGCATATGTGTCAGAGCACCACTGCATATGTGTCAGAGCACCACTGCATATGTGTCAGAGCACCACTGCATAGATGTGTCAGAGCACCACTGCATATGTGTCAGAGCACCACTGCATAGATGTGTGAGAGCACCACTGCATATGTGTCTCAGAGCACCACTGCATATATGTCTCAGAGCACCACTGCATAGATGTGTCAGAGCACCACTGCATAGATGTGTCAGAGCACCCCTGCATATGTGTGTCAGAGCACCACTGCATATATGTGTCAGAGCACCACTGCATATGTGTCAGAGCACCACTGCATAGATGTGTCAGAGCACCACTGCATATATGTCTCAGAGCACCACTGCATATATGTGTCAGAGCAACACTGCATATATGTGTCAGAGTACCACTGCATATATGTGTCAGAGCACCACTGCATATATGTATCAGAGCACCACTGCATATGTGTCAGAGCACCACTGCATATATGTATCAGAGCACCACTGCATATATGTGTCAGAGCACCACTGCATATATGTGTCAGAGCACCACTGCATATATGTATCAGAGCACCACTGCATATGTGTCAGAGCACCACTGCATATATGTGTCAGAGCACCACTGCATATATGTGTCAGAGCACCACTGCATATATGTATCAGAGCACCACTGCATATATGTATCAGAGCACCACTGCATATATGTATCAGAGCACCGCTGCATATATGTGTCAGAGCACCACTGCATATATGTGTCAGAGCACCACTGCATATGTGTCAGAGCACCACTGCATATATGTATCAGAGCACCACTGCATATGTGTCAGAGCACCACTGCATATATGTATCAGAGCACCACTGCATATATGTGTCAGAGCACCACTGCTTATATGTGTCAGAGCACCACTGCATATATGTGTCAGAGCACCACTGCATATGTGTCAGAGCATCACTGCCTATATGTGTCAGAGCACCACTGCATATATGTGTCAGAGCACCACTGCATATGTGTCAGAGCACCACTGCATATATGTATCAGAGCACCACTGCATATGTGTCAGAGCACCACTGCATATATGTATCAGAGCACCACTGCATATATGTGTCAGAGCACCACTGCCTATATGTGTCAGAGCACCACTGCATATATGTGTCAAAGCACCACTGCATATATGTGTCAGAGCACCACTGCATATATGTATCAGAGCACCACTGCATATGTGTCAGAGCACCACTGCATATATGTATCAGAGCACCACTGCATATGTGTCAGAGCACCACTGCATATATGTATCAGAGCACCACTGCATATGTGTCAGAGCACCACTGCATATATGTATCAGAGCACCACTGCATATATGTGTCAGAGCACCACTGCCTATATGTGTCAGAGCACCACTGCATATATGTGTCAAAGCACCACTGCATATATGTGTCAGAGCACCACTGCATATATGTATCAGAGCACCACTGCATATGTGTCAGAGCACCACTGCATATATGTATCAGAGCACCACTGCATATATGTGTCAGAGCACCACTGCATATATGTGTCAGATCACCACTGCATATATGTATCAGAGCACCACTGCATATGTGTCAGAGCACCACTGCATATATGTATCAGAGCACCACTGCATATGTGTCAGAGCATCACTGCCTATATGTGTCAGAGCACCACTGCATATATGTGTCAGAGCACCACTGCATATATGTCTCAGAGCACCACTGCATATATGTGTCAGAGCACCACTGCATATATGTGTCAGAGCACCACTGCATATATGTGTCAGAGCACCACTGCATATATGTGTCAGAGCATCACTGCCTATATGTGTCAGAGCACCACTGCATATATGTGTCAGAGCACCACTGCATATATGTGTCAGAGCACCACTGCATATATGTGTCAGAGCACCACTGCATATATGTGTCAGAGCACCACTGCTTATATGTGTCAGAGCACCACTGCATATATGTGTCAGAGCATCACTGCCTATATGTGTCAGAGCACCACTGCATATATGTGTCAGAGCACCACTGCATATATGTGTCAGAGCATCACTGCCTATATGTGTCAGAGCACCACTGCATATGTGTCAGAGCACCACTGCATATATGTATCAGAGCATCACTGCCTATATGTGTCAGAGCACCACTGCATATATGTGTCAGAGCACCACTGCATATATGTGTCAGAGCACCACTGCTTATATGTGTCAGAGCACCACTGCATATATGTGTCAGAGCATCACTGCCTATATGTGTCAGAGCACCACTGCATATATGTGTCAGAGCACCACTGCATATATGTGTCAGAGCATCACTGCCTATATGTGTCAGAGCACCACTGCATATGTGTCAGAGCACCACTGCATATATGTGTCAGAGCACCACTGCATATATGTGTCAGAGCACCACTGCATACACTGCATATATGTGTCAGAGCATCACTGCCTATATGTGTCAGAGCACCACTGCATATACACTCACCGGCCCCTTTATTAGGTACACCTGTCCAACTGCTCGTTAACATTTAATTTCTAATCAGCCAATCACATGGCGGCAACTCAGTGCATTTAGGCATGTAGACATGGTCAAGACAATCTCCTGCAGTTCAAACCGAGCATCAGTATGGGGGGGAAGAAAGGTGATTTGAGTGCCTTTGAACGTGGCATGGTTGTTGGTGCCAGAAGGGCTGGTCTGAGTATTTCAGAAACTGCTGATCTACTGGGATTTTCACGCACAACCATCTCTAGGGTTTACAGAGAATGGTCTGAAAAAGAAAAAACATCCAGTGAGCGGCAGTTCTGTGGGGGGCGGAAATGCGTTGTTGATGCCAGAGGTCAGAGGAGAATGGCCAGACTGGTTCGAGCTGATAGAAAGGCAACAGTGACTCAAATAGCCACCCGTTACAACCAAGGTAGCCAGAAGAGCATCTCTGAACGCCGCACAGTACGTCCAACTTTGAGGCTACAGATGGGCTACAGCAGCAGAAGACCACACCGGGTGCCACTCCTTTCAGCTAAGAACAGGAAACTGAGGCTACAATTTGCACAAGCTCATCGAAATTGGACAATTGAAGATTGGAGAAACGTTGCCTGGTCTGATGAGTCTCGATTTCTGCTGCGACATTCGGATGGTAGGGTCAGAATTTGGCGTCAACAACATGAAAGCATGGATCCATCCTGCCTTGTATCGGTAACGGTTCAGGCTGGTGGTGGTGGTGTCATGGTGTGGGGAATATTTTCTTGGCACTCTTTGGGCCCCTTGGTACCAATTGAGCATCGTTGCAACGCCAAAGCCTACCTGAGTATTGTTGCTGACCATGTCCATCCCTTTATGACCACAATGTACCCAACATCTGATGGCTACTTTCAGCAGGATAATGCAATGCCATGTCATAAAGCTGGAATCATCTCAGACTGGTTTCTTGAACATGACAATGAGTTCACTGTACTCCAATGGCCTCCACAGTCACCAGATCTCAATCCAATAGAGGAGCATCTTTGGGATGTGGTGGAACGGGAGATTCGCATCATGGATGTGCAGCCGACAAATCTGCGACTGCAACTGTGTGATGCCATCATGTCACTATGGACCAAAATCTCTGAGGAATGCTTCCAGCACCTTGTTGTATCTATGCCACAAAGAATTGAGGAAGTTCTGAAGGCAAAAGGGGGTCCAACCCGTTACTAGCATGGTGTACCTAATAAAGTGGCCGGTGAGTGTATGTGGACTCTTTGTATATATGTGTGGTATAATTTGTCTCTTTATGAATAGGATGCCATAGGAGAAATGTAACAAAGCTTAACTTGACATTGATGTACTGCACAAGACTATCAAGTTAAACTTTGCTGCATCTATACACTTCACTAAACTTTATATATACCTGCCCATCATTCTCGACAGCGCCGCGCTTGCATAGAATAGACATTCAAGGTTACCTCAGTCATTGCCTGATATGTTGATTTTTCACGACCTACGTTAATTGCCTTTGAGCTCCTTTAGAAGGAGTCAGAACAAAAAAAAAAAAAAAGTCCCCCACTTGATATTGTAGAACAAGGGTGCACGTCTACGAGAAGCAAATTGCTCCCTCCGATGACTGTCTGCCTTTCATGTTCTGCTTTGTTAAAGCCGCGAATGTTCCATTAGCACCGAACAAATGACTTTCCAAACAGCAAACAAAACAGAAGCGGCTAATAACAGGACGACTGCGCCTAATAAATTACTGTGTTAATCAGCATTAGAAAATAGATTGAAAATGGAAATTTACTCCTGTAATAAGAACATTGTCATGGCTACCGCCTGAAAAGAACAACACCTAGGTAAGGGCCCGCGCTAATACAGGGACAATGAGGGGACGGCACGCACAGATAATTTCATCTGGAAGGGCACAATACGAGGGACCATGGCTTTGTCCAATGGTGCGGGATCCATAAACATTCACAGTGTCGGTTATATCGGCTACATCCCTGGTTATTATATTACCAAGTTACAGAGGTGACCTTTACCCTTACGTAACCCAAGATGAGTGACACGAGATGACAGCTATCAATTTTGTGATACTTTGTTGCAAGACGTCTATCTTGGTCTATGTGAGGTCACCCACAGGTTGGGCTGAGTTTGCAACAAATTTTGCAAATTGCAACATGCATGGTGTATGGTGTTACGTGAACCCGGCAAACTGGCAACCGCCTTCTACCATTTTGGTCTTTGTTTTAGAGAGCCAGAGTGAAATAAAAATGACTGACATTTCCTTGATTCCACTAGTAGGGTTGAGCCGATCTTGAGATTTCAGGATTGTTTTTAAAATCCGATTTTTGATCATTTCCGATCTTTCCCGATCCCGATCGCTCAACCCTATCCACTACAATATTCTCTGGTCTCGGACTGTCTGCCATCTTAATTGGCCCACTTGGTCAGCTTGTGATTGTAGTTGCAAGGTGAGCAATTTTTTTGACACCAAAAATTTTCGATTCTGTAGAACCCAAAATTTTTGAAAAATTTGTCGATACAAATCAGTTCACCCATCTGTAGTTGTAACATTTGTAATTGACTGGGTGCAAATCTTAATACAAGCACAAGGGCTGAGACTGCTGGCTGTAGGAGGAACGCCGTCCCCATTGCACTGACTGCTAAATAGCCTTGGAAAAAGCTCCGCCTCTTTGTCCAAGCCCCACCCCTTCTGTCGGTCCTTAAGGGAAGCCTGGAGGAGATGGAGCTCTGTTTCCAGTTAGTTTCCCAGACAGCGATGTATATGTCGAGGTCCAAGGGGTCTTATACTCTGGTTGTGCTGATATTTTCTTACTATGGCTGTGGCAGGTTTCTGTTTCTTCCTATACAGAGCTCAAGATCCTCTGCAAATTCATGAAAACACAATATCTTCCATTATTCATCGGATAGGGCATCTGTGGTGTAGTTTTGCAATAGGTTGGAAGCCACAGGTGGGAGACCACCAATCTAGACCTAAGACTTGGTGCTCCAGAGTGCACATCTAGCATGGAAGACCCTAATGTTCTAGACTAATGGTCTCCGACTTGTCCCGAATCCCTATAGCCTATGGTGTTGTCCGCGCCCTTACATGACCCCCATTATCCATCACCTCTCAGTGCACGCAGTGTTAGGACATTGCCCATTCTGTGTTTGCAGCTCGGTGTTCTTGCATTCCACATACACGCTCCATCCTTGATCTATGTGCACCGGCGCCCTTTATAAGCAATCTAATGATTCTAATAATGATATTTATGCTTGCTATTAAACAGAATCCATCCACATCTTGGAAAGATCAAGTACATTGAAAACTTCTCATCGTGCTGAACAGGGGCCAAAGCTGCACACTTAAAATTCATTAACTCGCCTACATTAAGTCACTTAAATTTCCTGTTCCAGTTTAATTCACAGTCTATACATGATATAAAAAATCCCGGACTCTTGGTTTTGACAACTCATTTTAAGGAGCCAATTAAGAGGATATTCATTATTTTGACATCAGATTTTCCTTGGATACGGGCTGCGAGGGAACGGTGCCAGGGGGTTTTCATTATCCGTGTAGTGCAAATGTGGAAAGTGCCAATTCTCAGCGCTCCTGGAAAGATTACAAGATGACAGGTGACCCCTTTATGTCGAGGTTGAGATCTGTCACCCAACAGAGCCCCTTTAAAGTAGTGTGCACTAAAAAAGATCACATCAGCAGGTGCCAATGCAGACCCTTAACACCCCCGAAGTGTCCTATTTGGTTCGCCCGGGTCAATCTATGCTCCTTGTCTGGGTCATCCTGAGAATATCCAAGAGGTACAGACTTAAAGGGGCATTCACATACACCGGAGATGCCATCTAACAGCAGCTCCGAACCTCGGGTCTCTTGGGGTCACATCTGGAACTGCTCGTAGTGTGGTCAGCCATTTTTGGAACCCCCTTAGAAGCAGTTGCAGTCACCTCTCCATTCACAAAGGCTCCGACTATGCCAGGGGATGGTGGACTTCTATTGTGTAGATAGGTGTGCATCCTAAAGATGGAAGTCAAATCCACCAGGGAAGCAAAATAGCGATTTTATAGGGCCGATGTTCGGGCTAGTTAAAAGGATTGTACTTGTCTTAGACATTGGAGATGATAAAGTAATACTAAGTGCAAACCTAGACTGATGAAGAGTTTGGCCTTGCCTTGAATCGCGACTCTTCACTTGACTTTTTGCTACATCTTGACACTATCGTATATGACATTGTAACACTGTGATGACTTGTACCATATGGAGAAAACCCCCAATTCTGCCCCTAGGGTAACAAGCTCAGCTCTGCTTTATCATGATCCCTGTGTGACCTCAAACTTTCCATAGTTAGGAGTTGTTCTTTTCTATTGCCATAATTACGGTTCAGCTAAGTGTTCCCCATAGAGAGAGGGCAGACGGTAACTCAAAGTCAGACGCCTCGGGCAGCAGAAAATCACGTTTGACAAAAGGTATATTGAAATCCAATAGCCCGATCCCCCTTCGCCTCAACATGATCCCCCAGGGACAAGTTGGGGCAAAGATTACAAGATGATAACGCCATAATCTATACATGGTAGGGCGATACCATCCCGTGCATGTCCACCCAAAATCTATCCATGCATTTTAGGTCTTGGTTGGATTCCATCCAGTCCTATTGATGGGAACATTTATATAAAAAAAATCCCACTGTCAAAAATGGGGTAATAAAGGGGGCAACACGGTGGCTCAGTGGTTAGCACTGCAGCCCTGCAGCACTAGAGTCCTGGGTTCGAATCCCACCATGTACAACATCCACAAGAAGTTTGTATGTTATCCCTGTGTTTGCATGGATTTCCTCCCATTATACAAAGACATACTGATACAACCTTCATGCCAAAAATATCCAACATGATGATGTTTTTTTTTTTTACAAGGATGAACCTGACAAGGTCTATGTTTCAATTCCTAAATCCAATCTTCAAGTGTCTCCAATGGGTCAAGATTTGAAGGTCTGCCATAGAGGGAAGGGCTGAGCAGATTATTGTAGACCCCATTGGGAGACAAGGATATCATAAGATCAAAGTACAAAGACAAAAATATTTCACCTATTACCTCTTCCAACCATCCAGACTCATGTGGAGGGATCAGATCAAAGGACACAAGAGAATCAATTAATACAATGTTCTGTACAATATGCAAATGAGACACAAATTGTTCACGTAACAAAATATTATATATAAGACATAATGAGGATGGAGATTGTCCACAATGTGCCGCCACCAGTGAAATTCTCCCGCTCCCAGGTATTGTGTTTGTACAGGTTATTAAAAACTAAATTCATGTGGTATTTTCTACATCAGAGCAATCGAAAAACAATTACTTCTGTCTTCAGGGGAAACGGGAAAGAGCATTTCATCAAGTCCACGGTATAATACTCTATATAAACGGCGCACGACGTGTGGTTAAAGAGCAACACAGACGTATCCTCTGTATAGTCTGTACATTCATATGCGTAAGAGCAGTATTATAGTAGTTATATTCTTGTACATAGCAGGTAGTATTATAGTAGTTATATTCTTGTACATAGGAGGTAGTATTATAGTAGTTATATTCTTGTACATAGGAGGCAGTATTATAGTAATTATATTCTTGTATATAGGAGTAGTATTATAGTAGTTATATTCTTGTATATAGGAGTAGTATTATAGTAGTTATATTCTTGTACATAGGAGTAGTATTATAGTAGTTATATTCTTGTATATAGGAGTAGTATTATAGTAGTTATATTCATGTACATAGGAGGCAGTATTATAGTAGTTATATTCTTGTACATAGGAGTAGTATTATAGTAGTTATATTCTTGTATATAGGAGTAGTATTATAGTAGTTATATTCTTGTACATAGCAGTAGTATTATAGTAGTTATATTCTTATACATAGGAGCAGTATTATAGTAGTTATATTCTTGTATATAGGAGTAGTATTATAGTAGTTATATTCTTGTACATAGCAGTAGTATTATAGTAGTTATATTCTTGTACATAGGAGTAGTATTATAGTAGTTATATTCTTGTACATAGCAGGTAGTATTATAGTAGTTATATTCTTGTACATAGGAGTAGTATTATAGTAGTTATATTCTTGTACATAGGAGTAGTATTATAGTAGTTCTATTCTTGTACATAGGAGCAGTATTATAGTAGTTATATTCTTGTACATAGGAGCAGTATTATAGTAGTTATATTCTTGTATATAGTAGTATTATAGTAGTTATATTCTTGTACATAGGAGGTAGTATTATAGTAGTTATATTCTTGTACATAGGAGGAAGTATTATAGTAGTTATATTCTTGTACATAGGAGTAGTATTATAGTAGTTATATTCTTGTACATAGGAGCAGTATTATAGTAGTTATATTCTTGTATATAGGAGTAGTATTATAGTAGTTATAATCTTGTACATAGGAGCAGTATTATAGTAGTTATATTCTTGTACATAGGGACAGTATTATAGTAGTTATATTCTTGTACATAGGAGTAGTATTATAGTAGTTATATTCTTGTACATAGGAGGTAGTATTATAGTAGTTATATTCTTGTACATAGGAGTAATATTATAGTAGTTATATTCTTGTACATAGGAGCAGTATTATAGTAGTTATATTCTTGTACATAGGAGTAGTATTATAGTAGTTATATTCTTGTACATAGGAGCAGTATTATAGTAGTTATATTCTTGTACATAGGAGTAGTATTATAGTAGTTATATTCTTGTACATAGGAGCAGTATTATAGTAGTTATATTCTTGTACATAGGAGGTAGTATTATAGTAAGTTATATTCTTGTATATAGGAGGTAGTATTATAGTAGTTATATTCTTATACATAGGAGTAGTATTATAGTAGTTATATTCTTGTACATAGGAGCAGTATTATAGTAGTTATATTCTTGTACATAGGAAGTAGTATTATAATAGTTATATTCTTGTACCTAGGAGGTAGTATTATAGTAGTTATATTCTTGTATATAGGAGTAGTATTATACTAGTTATATTCTTGTACATAGGAGTAATATTATAGTAGTTATATTCTTGTACATAGGAGCAGTATTATAGTAGTTATATTCTTGTACATAGGAGGTAGTATTATAGTAGTTATATTCTTGTACATAGGAGGTAGTATTATAGTAGTTATATTCTTGTACATAGGAGTAGTATTATAGTAGTTATATTCTTGTACATAGGAGCAGTATTATAGTAGTTATATTCTTGTACATAGGGGCAGTATTATAGTAGTTATATTCTTGTACATAGGAGGTAGTATTATAGTAGTTATATTCTTGTACATAGGAGGTAGTATTATAGTAGTTATAGTCTTGTACATAGGAGTAGTATTATAGTAGTTATATTCTTGTATATAGGAGTAGTATTATAGTAGTTATATTCTTGTACATAGGAGGTAGTATTATAGTAGTTATATTCTTGTACATAGGAGGTAGTATTATAGTAGTTATATTCTTGTACATAGGAGGTAGTATTATAGTAGTTATAGTCTTGTACATAGGAGTAGTATTATAGTAGTTATATTCTTGTATATAGGAGTAGTATTATAGTAGTTATATTCTTGTACATAGGAGCAGTATTATAGTAGTTATATTCTTGTATATAGGAGGTAGTATTATAGTAGTTATATTCTTGTACATAGGAGTAATATTATAGTAGTTATATTCTTGTACATAGGAGCAGTATTATAGTAGTTATATTCTTGTACATAGGAGGTAGTATTATAGTAGTTATATTCTTGTACATAGGAGTAGTATTATAGTAGTTATATTCTTGTACATAGGAGGTAGTATTATAGTAGTTATATTCTTGTACATAGGAGCAGTATTATAGTAGTTATATTCTTGTATATAGGAGGTAGTATTATAGTAGTTATATTCTTGTACATAGGAGTAGTATTATAGTAGTTATATTCTTGTACATAGGAGTAGTATTATAGTAGTTATATTCTTGTACATAGGAAGTAGTATTATAGTAGTTATATTCTTGTACATAGGAGTAGTATTATAGTAGTTATATTCTTGTACATAGGAGCAGTATTATAGTAGTTATATTCTTGTACATAGGGGCAGTATTATAGTAGTTATATTCTTGTACATAGGAGTAGTATTATAGTAGTTATATTCTTGTACATAGGAGCAGTATTATAGTAGTTATATTCTTGTACATAGGAGGTAGTATTATAGTAGTTATATTCTTGTACATAGGAGTAGTATTATAGTAGTTATATTCTTGTACATAGGAGTAATATTATAGTAGTTATATTCTTGTACATAGGAGCAGTATTATAGTAGTTATATTCTTGTACATAGGAGTAGTATTATAGTAGTTATATTCTTGTACGTAGGAGTAATATTATATTAGTTATATTCTTGTACATAGGGGCAGTATTATAGTAGTTATATTCTTGTACATAGGAGGTAGTATTATAGTAGTTATATTCTTGTACGTAGGAGTAATATTATATTAGTTATATTCTTGTACATAGGGGCAGTATTATAGTAGTTATATTCTTGTACATAGGAGGTAGTATTATAGTAGTTATATTCTTGTACATAGTAGGTAGTATTATAGTAGTTATATTCTTGTACATAGGAGTAGTATTATAGTAGTTATATTCTTGTACATAGGAGGTAGTATTATAGTAGTTATATGCAGGGCAGAGCTAGTTCTGCAGGGCAGAGCTAGGCAGACTCCCCCTATGGCTCACCATACAGAAGAGGGCGCTAGCTTTCCAGGCACACATCCAGGGGAGCAAGCCTGACTCCTACCACCACCAAGCATGGCTAAGCCACCTGAGCAAACCAGACATTCAACAACCAAACAGCAGCCAACCACCAAACCAAAAACACCAACAGATGATAACCAAGGCCGAAATAAAGGCGACCACAGAGGCAAACAGAGAGCGGTACATTGAAGAATGGAGAAACGAAATAAATAACTCCAAGAAACTCACCGTGTACCAATCCCTACAAAGGGACTACACCATGGCCACCTACCTGGAGAGAATACGCCACCCCAAGCACAGACAGACCCTGAGCCGATACAGACTGAGCGCCCACAACCTAGAGATAGAGACGGGGCGATACAGACAGACGTACAAGCCACGGGAGAAGAGACTGTGCCAGCACTGTGACCAGGGGGTCCTAGAAGACGAGACCCACTTCCTGCTACACTGCACCAAATACTCAGCTATGAGGGCCGTCTACTACCAAAGACTCTCTGCCCACATCCCAGACTTCATATCTGCAGACGAGAAGAGGAAACTCTACATCCTACTGGGAGAAGAAGAGGCCACTGTGGAGATCGCTGCCCAATACGTGTCCAGCTGTCACCAAACCAGAGGAAGATGAGACTCCACGGACTGTTATATTTATCCCAAAACACCCGCCCCACCCACCCCCACCCCCACCCACCCCCACCTCCACCTCCCCATATAGCAGTCACCAACGAAGAGGAAGATGAGACTCCATAGACTGTTATAACCGAACCCCCCCCCCCCATACCCACCACCCACCCAACCCCCAACTCCCCCCCACCCACCCACCCACTTTACTAGCTTTGGCAATGCCAAATACCTATTCGGACGTGCCAATAAAGCATTTTTTGATTTGATTTGATTTGATTTGATATATTCTTGTACATAGGAGTAGTATTATAGTAGTTATATTCTTGTACATAGGAGTAGTATTATAGTAGTTATATTCTTGTACATAGGAGCAGTATTATAGTAGTTATATTCTTGTACATAGGAGTAGTATTATAGTAGTTATATTCTTGTACATAGGAGCAGTATTATAGTAGTTATATTATTGTATATAGGAGTAGTATTATAGTAGTTATATTCTTGTACATAGGAGCAGTATTATAGTAGTTATATTCTTGTACATAGGAGGTAGTATTATAGTAGTTATATTCTTGTATATAGGAGCAGTATTATAGTAGTTATATTCTTGTACATAGGAGCAGTATTATAGTAGTTATATTCTTGTACATAGGAGTAGTATTATAGTAGTTATATTCTTGTACATAGGAGCAGTATTATAGTAGTTATATTATTGTATATAGGAGTAGTATTATAGTAGTTATATTCTTGTACATAGGAGCAGTATTATAGTAGATATATTCTTGTACATAGGAGGTAGTATTATAGTAGTTATATTCTTGTACATAGGAGTAGTATTATAGTAGTTATATTCTTGTACATAGGAGTAGTATTATAGTAGTTATATTCTTGTACATAGGAGCAGTATTATAGTAGTTATATTATTGTATATAGGAGTAGTATTATAGTAGTTATATTCTTGTACATATGAGTAGTATTATAGTAGTTATATTCTTGTACATAGGAGCAGTATTATAGTAGTTATTTTCTTGTACATAGGAGGTAGTATTATAGTAGTTATATTCTTGTACATAGGAGCAGTATTATAGTAGTTATATTATTGTATATAGGAGTAGTATTATAGTAGTTATATTCTTGTACATAGGAGCAGTATTATAGTAGTTATATTCTTGTACATAGGAGCAGTATTATAGTAGTTATATTATTGTATATAGGAGTAGTATTATAGTAGTTATATTCTTGTACATAGGAGTAGTATTATAGTAGTTATATTCTTGTACATAGGAGTAGTATTATAGTAGTTATATTCTTGTACATAGGAGCAGTATTATAGTAGTTATATTCTTGTACATAGGAGCAGTATTATAGTAGTTATATTCTTGTACATAGGAGGTAGTATTATAGTAGTTATATTCTTGTACATAGGAGCAGTATAATAGTAGTTATATTCTTGTACATAGCAGGTAGTATTATAGTAGTTATATTCTTGTACATAGGAGCAGTATTATAGTAGTTATATTCTTGTACATAGGAGCAGTATTATAGTAGTTATATTCTTGTACATAGGAGCAGTATTATAGTAGTTATAATCTTGTATATAGGAGTAGTATTATAGTAGTTATATTCTTGTACATAGGAGGTAGTATTATAGTAGTTATATTCTTGTACATAGGAGGTAGTATTATAGTAGTTATATTCTTGTACATAGGAGTAGTATTATAGTAGTTATTTTCTTGTACATAGGAGGTAGTATTATAGTAGTTATATTCTTGTACATAGGAGCAGTATTATAGTAGTTATATTCTTGTACATAGGAGTAGTATTATAGTAGTTATATTCTTGTACATAGGAGGTAGTATTATAGTAGTTATATTCTTGTACATAGGAGCAGTATTATAGTAGTTATATTCTTGTACATAGGAGTAGTATTATAGTAGTTATATTCTTGTACATAGGAGCAGTATTATAGTAGTTATATTCTTGTACATAGGAGTAGTATTATAGTAGTTATATTCTTGTACATAGGAGGTAGTATTATAGTAGTTATATTCTTGTACATAGGAGGTAGTATTATAGTAGTTATATTCTTGTACATAGGAGTAGTATTATAGTAGTTATATTCTTGTACATTGGACCAGTATTACAGATGTTATATTATAACATAACAGTATTATTGTAGTGACAACATTGTACCTGGATGGCATCAATATAAAATGTATGTATACGGTATATACTTCACTGTAGGTGACATCATCAGTAGATTATTCAGTACGTATTACTCTGCAGCTAATATCCATTCTGTTAGTTCAGGTAAGGTCTATATGGCCTTAAATGTGACACTTTGCTTAGTGATGGTTCGCACTCTCCCATCCCTCGAGTGATCCCTTTACACTTTCCTATTGGCAATTCATATGAAGTCCATTACACAGCAGGGGTCGGTAATGCTTAAAAGAGAAATGGAGTAAAGAGAATATTAAATTTATGCTCTGTCCTAAAACATGTAAAGGTTATGAAGAGAGGATGTTCAGATCAAAAGAGCTCCCCATGATGTTGATTCCGGGGTTTTTTAGACTCTTCACCTCCCGCTGCCCATGATGAAGTCTTTTCTACCTGAGATTCTTCACCTATAATGTACCAATATCATATTGATCTCCCCTCAGTCAATGAACAAACTTTGTTCTTGAAAAATATTGTCAATGGGAGTCAAGTTCCATCACAAAGTTATTTTCTTACAATTTGCGATTGATTTTGTGATTCTGAGAAGTTGCCATATAAAAGCGGGACCGTGCGCCGAGTGTTTACTGAATAAATAGCTGCAGATCCCCAGATAAGTCGTCCGGTTCATAAACGCTCGGGATTGTTTGTGCCGCTCGGAAGGAAAATAGATTCTCCCTGGGAATAAACTGTCTTATATCAACATGCATCAGATAAACCTGACCAGCGAAAACTGATGACCCTGTCATTTTACTGACACAACCAGTCAGGAAATTCACAGCTGAGTAAAATTATTGCAATGTTCACGTTCTCTAGGTGGATACAGAGAAGCTATACCAATGGGAATAAACATGTCAAAAAAGTTGGCTAAAGCTTAGACAGGAAATAATGGAACCAAAACTTATAGTAATAGTAAGACGGGAACATCTTCGTTAAGGTAGAATAAAGACACAATATATACCTAGAAACCGAGGTAGATAGCAGTGGCAGCGGAAAATACCTGTAGGGTAACTTTAAGACTCATTCATGGATTTTATGTCTGTGATTTAACAATTGAAACCTCTTGTGAGTCCCATCTTGGTGGACCATGTTCTTAGCTTGCTATAGAACTGACCATGGTAAAAGTGGCCAAGATAGAAGTGACCATGATAGAAGTGGCCAAGATAGAAGTGACCAAGATAAAAGTGACCAAGATAGAAGTGGCCAAGATAGAAGTGACCATGATAGAAGTGACCAAGAAAGAACTGACTAAGATAGAAGTGACCAAGATAGAAATGGCCAAGATAGAAGTGACTAAGATAGAAGTGACCATGATAGAAGTGGCCATGATAGAACTGACCAAGATAGAAGTGACCAAGAAAGAACTGACCATGATAGAAGTGACCAAGAAAGAACTGACCATGATAGAACTGACCAAGAAAGAACTGACTATGATAGAAGTGACCAAGATAGAAGTGACCAAGATAGAAGTGACCAAGAAAGAACTGACCATGATAGAAGTGACCAAGATAGAAGTGACCAAGATAGAAGTGACCAAGAAAGAACTGACCATGATAGAAGTGGCCAAGATAGAAGTGACCAAGATAGAAGTGACCATGATAGAAGTGACCAAGATAGAAGAGACCAAAATAGAAGTGACTAAGATAGAAGTGACCAAGATAGAAGTGACTAAGATAGAAGTGACCATGATAGAAGTGGCCATGATAGAACTGACCAAGATAGAAGTGACCAAGAAAGAACTGACCATGATAGAACTGACCAAGATAGAAGTGACCAAGAAAGAACTGACCATGATAGAACTGACCAAGAAAGAACTGACTATGATAGAAGTGACCAAGATAGAAGTGACCAAGATAGAAGTGACCAAGAAAGAACTGACCATGATAGAAGTGACCAAGATAGAAGTGACCAAGAAAGAACTGACCATGATAGAACTGACCAAGAAAGAACTGACCATGATAGAAGTGACCAAGATAGAAGTGACCAAGAAAGAACTGACCATGATAGAAGTGACCAAGATAGAAGTGACCAAGAAAGAACTGACCATGATAGAACTGACCAAGAAAGAACTGACCATGATAGAAGTGGCCAAGATAGAAGTGACCAAGATAGAAGTGACCATGATAGAAGTGACCAAGATAGAAGAGACCAAAATAGAAGTGACTAAGATAGAAGTGACCAAGATAGAAGTGACTAAGATAGAAGTGGCCAAGATAGAAGTGGCCAAGATAGAAGTGGCCAAGATAGAAGTGACCAAGATAGAAGTGACCAAGATAGAAGTGGCCAAGATAGAAGTGGCCAAGATAGAAGTGACCAAGATAGAAGTGGCCAAGATAGAAGTGGCCAAGACTCTGATGTTTTTGCCAACAGATGTTCACATAAATGTGTCTCAGCAGGCAAAATAATATTCAGAGAAAAAAGATCACATGACCCATAACCCGGTCCACTACTCAGTTATTTCCATGTTTAGCATGGACCACCACAATACTAGAGGACCCATCGATGGACTCAGGCTGTGACAGTACTGGACACCAACAGAAAACCCAATTGGTGAGAAAGCTTTGGCCAGATTTTAGGTTTTCTTTCACCCTAGGCAAAGATTCTTTTTGGTGACCCAGCCTTACAAATTCCCTATATCTGATCAAGGCAAAGCAGTCCATAGTCCCCACCTGTTTTCCATCACTCAGATCTCAGGATTGATGCTACGATGTCCCATAGCCACAACCCTATGTGCTGATTTTGGAGACAATCCAGAATCCTAAGGTCTAGTTTTTATGGGTCTTTCCCTAAAAAATACTATTAGAACGTATTGGTTCTATGGTAAATATTATTTAACTGGATGGAAACAGAAACATTTGGAGGGTAATCAAGAATATAGGTGGCCAAGGAACCTCAGTCTGCATTGTTCTCCTCACCTATGGAGATAAGATACCATACCAAGCATATGGGTTATCTTAGTGGTACACATGCTCCCACTGGCATTTGGTGATGTGAGGGTTAGAACCTCGTTGGTGCCTTGTTGTCCAAGGTTGGATTTTGACAGTATTTTTGTCATTAATAAATTCTGTAACATACTTTATTAACACATTTTGTCTCCTTTCTGTGAAATCCTGCCTTCTGTATTGAGATCTGTTCCTGCCTCTCACTGAATGTTACTGTGTAGGTAGGTCGGGGTTGTGTAACATGTAGAGAAAATGGAGGGGCTGGGGGGGGGGGGTGTCATTGCATATACATGTTACACAGCCCCGTACCCCAAAGACAGTAACATTCAGTGAGAGGCAGGAACAGATCTCAATACTGAACACAGGGGAAGACAAAAGAAATGCTGGATTTCACAGAAAGGAGGCAAAATTTGTCAATAAAATATATTACAGAATTTATTAATACAACAAAAACTGCAAGAAAATCAAAAATTTCCAAAAGTTTAGTTAAACATTAAGGACTTCAACCAATTCATTCCAACCCAACATAACCCTTGAAAGGCAGCAATACACCACACCACCACTGTGTGGCTGCACATAGACACCTATAGGATGTCACTTTGTGATACAATATTGCAAAACAACATCCTTCTGCGAAGCTGATCATCTCATGACACGTTCACCAGGAAAGATGAGGAAGGACACATCTGTATATTCTCCATCAAGTCTTTGCAGATGGCCTTCTGATTCCCGTCTATACAATCCAAATGGAAACTAATCTCGAAATAAGATGAGGAACAAATGGCCGTCTGGCTCTGTAAGAACTACAATGGCAGATCTGCTGCCTAAATGGGCTGTTATTGCAGTTAATGTCTGTTTAGCTTGCACGTTAACCTTCGAAAGCTCGGCCTCGGGCCGTTTAATGACCGACTATTAGTTCCACATGACAACAGCAACTTCTGCCCGAGTGTGGCCGGACCGACGCGCCGAGCATCGGAAATGAAAACAGATGTATAGGACAAATCCCTGGTATTATATACGTGGCATGTATGCCAGGACACAATGCATATTTATGTCCCCTGTCAGTGACAAGAGACGCCAGTCATTTGGCCAGTTACAATAAATGGGAAAAATGTCCTCTGGTCACCGTCCCAGAACTGAACCCCGAGCAGAATTGTCCAAACCAGAATATGCGGATATTAGTATGAAACAAAACAGAAATCAAAAAATATTTTCAAAAATATTCTTGTTTACCCCAAAATGGTACAAAAATCAGGCCACAAAAACAAAATCTTATAGAAATGTGTCAATGAAAATCGTAAATTTAAAGGGATCCTATCAGTCAGATGGAATTTATTGTCCCTAACACGTCGGAATAGCCTTAAGAAAGGCTATTCGTCTCCTACCTTTTGATTTCTTCTTTGTGCTGCCGTTCCGTAGAAATCCCAGTTTTTGCTGGTATGCAAATGAGTTCTCTCACAGCACTGGGGGCGGGACCCAGCACTCAAACAGCACTGGGGGCGTCGCCAATGCTGCCAGAGAACTCTCTCCAGCGCAAGTGAAGTGAAACTTGTAGGCCTACAAGTTTCACCAACTTCTTCACCTGAAGAAGATGGAGGCGGTGCTGGAGAGAGTTCTCTGGCAGCATTGGCAATGCCCCCAGTGCTGCGAGAGAACTCATTTGCATAAAACTCATTTGCATAACGGCAAAAAGCGGTATTCCTACGGAACGGCGGCGTGGAGAAGACATATAAAGGTAGGAGAAGAATAGCCTTCCTTAAGGCTATTCTGAAGTGTTAGGGACAAAAAAATTCCATCTGAATGATAGGATCCCTTTAAAAATATCAAAAAGAAAAATCCAAAAATGTTTTTGGTATTCCGGTAGCTTTTTGAGGTTTTAAAATTTCAATGGCTGAATAATGAGCCTGTTGTTGGCTTCGATGATCTACATGCTCCAGCATTTCGGCAGCTCTCAAGCTGGCCTGTCAATGAACTTGTTTCTCGCATTGTGCCTGTGATTGTTCCAGCATCTCAGCAGCTTGCTGGGATGTCATATAATGAGCGTGCTGTTGGCGTTGATGATCCACCTGCCCTGGCGTTTTGGCAGCTGTCAAGCTGGCCTGCTGCTGAATTTGTTCCTCGCACTGTGCCCGTGATTGTTTGGGCATCTCATCAGCTCGCTGGGACGCCATATAATAAGCATGTTGTTGGCATCGATGATCCCCCTCAGCTCCGCTTGAGGAGAACTCTGTGACTTCTGACTCCTTCATAGCTCTTGTTGTTTGCGACAAATTATATTTGCTTTTTCTTGGCATGTTTAAAATTGGCAAACTGCCAACTTGGATGAAAGGTGTTTGCCAATGTCAGTTTGTCTGCACTACCTGGAGGAGATCTTATAATAGGCAGATGCTTGTACACAATGGACTGAGGGTTAGCTGAGTATTTACAAATAGAGATAACATACCTGCCTTTATCAGAACCTGAGATAAGGGCAGTGTAATATAGTATGTGAATATAAATTCATAACAGTGGTGAAGCCATGTCATTTACCGGGATAAAAAGTAGCCGATGTGTTAATCAAGGTTACAATCTATCTATGTTCCAATAAGATAGGATTAACTGTAATTATAGAAAACATATAGAAAGGAATATAATATAATAATATTACATAATACGTATTAGATAATATATATCAAATTATAAAGATACAATATAAAAATGTAAAAGATACAATATATAACATTCTAAAATATTTAAAAAATGTAATATAAAATAAAAGAATCGACAAAATAATAAAAGATGTAAAATGAAATAATATCAAATAAAGTTATAAAAGATATCAAATTTAAAAAGTCACAAAACTTAAAATAACTATAAAATTTATAAAATATACAAGATTATAAAATATTTAATATATAATTCTAAAACAAAAGTATAAAATATATCAAATAAAGTTAAAAAAAAATAACATGATAAAATATTTTGAATAAAATTATAAAAACAAAATTCTAAAAAAATATAATACCAGTTTATAAAAGAAAAAAAAACTGAAAAACATTTAATATATAATTACACAGTAAAAAAAAAAAAAAAAAAAAATGAAGCCAAGACAAAATGGAAATGAAAAATTTGCAAAAAGATTCTTTGCCATTTACACCAAATATGTGATGGTGACAGGGAAGGAGCAGCAGCAGGTATAATGATGGTCATTATCGGAGAGGTCGCCTGGGCCATCAGAATGAGACGCTCATCTCTTATAATAGAACATGACGGGAGAAACACACAGGAGAAGACGAGAGCTCTGAGATATAAACCCGCCATATAACAGAAATATAGTAAATGAGTCCTGCTCCACTCTCATCTATAGAAGAAACTGCTAAATAAGTGATGGAGACTGATATAATACTGACATATCCCCGAGGAGTCCACATCACACTCCTATAGCGGAACATTGATTCATGTGACAAAAACCTCTTAAGACTGTTATGTAATCAGACAAAGGCTGGAGGAAAGAAGTGAGAGGATCGATAGACATGATAGGGATGTAGGGGAGTATGACATCATCAGTGTTATCATGTGATCAAAGCATGAGAGAGCCACGAGGAGTAGTATTATAGCAGTTATATTCTTGTACATAGGGGAAGTATTATAGTAGTTATATTCTTGTACATAGGAGGTAGTATTATAGTAGTTATATTTTTGTACATAGGAGGCAGTATTATAGTAGTTATATTCTTATACATAGGAGTAGTATTATAGTAGTTATATTCTTGTACATAGGAGCAGTATTATAGTAGTTATATCCTTGTACATAGGAGTAGTATTATAGTAGTTATATTCTTATACATAGGAGTAGTATTATAGTAGTTATATTCTTGTACATAGGAGTAGTATTATAGTAGTTATATTCTTGTACATAGGAGTAGTATTATAGTAGTTATATTCATATACATAGGGGGCAGTATTATAGCAGTTATATCCTTGTACATAGGAGTAGTATTATAGTAGTTATATTCTTGTACATATGAGTAGTATTATAGTAGTTATATTCATGTACATAGGAGGTAGTATTATAGTAGTTATATTCATATACATAGGGGGCAGTATTATAGCAGTTATATCCTTGTACATAGGAGTAGTATTATAGTAGTTATATTCTTGTACATAGGGGCAGTATTATAGTAGTTATATTCTTGTACATAGGAGGTAGTATTATAGTAGTTATATTCTTGTACACAGGAGTAATATTATAGTAGTTATATTCTTGTACATAGGAGGTAGTATTATAGTAGTTATATTCTTGTACATAGGAGTAGTATTATAGTAGTTATATTCTTGTACATAGGAGGTAGTATTATAGTAGTTATATTCTTGTACATAGGAGTAGTATTATAGTAGTTATATTCTTGTACATAGGAGTAGTATTATAGTAGTTATATTCTTGTACATAGGCGTAGTATTATAGTAGTTATATTGTAGTGCATAGGAGTAGTATTATAGTAGTTATATTCTTGTACATAGGAGTAGTATTATAGTAGTTATATACTTGTACATAGGAGGTAGTATTATAGTAGTTATATTCTTGTACATAGGAGGTAGTATTATAGTAGTAGTTATATTCTTGTACATAGGAGTAGTATTATAGTAGTTATATTCTTGTACATAGGAGTAGTATTGTAGTAGTTATATTCTTGTACATAGGAGCAGTATTATAGTAGTTATATTCTTGTACATAGGAGGTAGTATTATAGTAGTTATATTCTTGTATATAGGAGTAGTATTATAGTAGTTATATTCTTGTACATAGGAGGTAGTATTATAGTAGTTATATTCTTGTACATAGGGGGTAGTATTATAGTAGTTATATTCTTGTACATAGGAGCAGTATTATAGTAGTTATATTCTTGTACATAGGGGCAGTATTATAGTAGTTATATTCTTGTACATAGGGGGTAGTATTATAGTAGTTATATTCTTGTACATAGGGGGTAGTATTATAGTAGTTATATTCTTGTACATAGGAGCAGTATTATAGTAGTTATATTCTTGTACATAGGGGCAGTATTATAGTAGTTATATTCTTGTACATAGGAGGTAGTATTATAGTAGTTATATTCTTGTACATAGGGGGTAGTATTATAGTAGTTATATTCTTGTACATAGGAGCAGTATTATAGTAGTTATATTCTTGTACATAGGGGCAGTATTATAGTAGTTATATTCTTGTACATAGGGGGTAGTATTATAGTAGTTATATTCTTGTACATAGGGGGTAGTATTATAGTAGTTATATTCTTGTACATAGGAGCAGTATTATAGTAGTTATATTCTTGTACATAGGAGTATTATGATAGTAGTTATATTGTTGTACATAGGAGGTAGTATTATAGTAGTTATATTCTTGTACATAGGAGCAGTATTATAGTAGTTATATTCTTGTACATAGGAGTATTATGATAGTAGTTATATTCTTGTACATAGGAGTAGTATTATAGTAGTTATATTCTTGTACATAGGAGTATTATTATAGTAGTTATATTCTTGTACATAGGGGCAGTATTATAGTAGTTATATTCTTGTACATAGGAGTAGTATTATAGTAGTTATATTCTTGTACATAGGAGTAGTATTATAGTAGTTATATTCTTGTACATAGGAGCAGTATTATAGTAGTTATATTCTTGTACATAGGAGTAGTATTATAGTAGTTATATTCTTGTACATAGGAGCAGTATTATAGTAGTTATATTCTTGTACATAGGAGTAGTATTATAGTAGTTATATTTTTGTACATAGGAGGTAGTATTATAGTAGTTATAGTCTTGTACATAGGAGGTAGTATTATAGTAGTTATATTCTTGTACATAGGAGGTAGTATTATAGTAGTTATAGTCTTGTACATAGGAGGTAGTATTATAGTAGTTATATTCTTGTATATAGGAGCAGTATTATAGTAGTTATATTCTTGTACATAGGAGCAGTATTATAGTAGTTTTATTCTTGTACATAGGAGCAGTATTATAGTAGTTATATTCTTGTACATAGGAGGTAGTATTATAGTAGTTATATTCTTGTACATAGAAGTAGTATTATAGTAGTTATATTCTTGTACATAGGAGGTAGTATTATAGTAGTTATATTCTTGTACATAGGAGCAGTATTATAGTAGTTATATTCTTGTACATAGGAGTAGTATTATAGTAGTTATATTCTTGTACATAGGAGGTAGTATTATAGTAGTTATATTCTTGTACATAGGAGCAGTATTATAGTAGTTATATTCTTGTACATAGGAGTAGTATTATAGTAGTTATATTCTTGTACATAGGAGGTAGTATTATAGTAGTTATATTCTTGTACATAGGAGGTAGTATTATAGTAGTTATATTCTTGTACATAGGGGTAGTATTATAGTAGTTATATTCTTGTACATAGGAGTAGTATTATAGTAGTTATATTCTTGTACATAGGAGCAGTATTATAGTAGTTATATTCTTGTACATAGAAGTAGTATTATAGTAGTTATATTCTTGTACATAGGAGTAGTATTATAGTAGCTATATTCTTGTACATAGGAGTAGTATTATAGTAGTTATATTCTTGTACATAGGAGGTAGTATTATAGTAGTTATATTCTTGTACATAGGAGTAGTATTATAGTAGTTATATTCTTGTACATAGGAGTAGTATTATAGTAGTTATATTCTTGTACATAGGAGCAGTATTATAGTAGTTATATTCTTGTACATAGGAGTAGTATTATAGTAGTTATATTCTTGTACATAGGAGCAGTATTATAGTAGTTATATTCTTGTACATATTCTCAATATTTGTGGATCAGGATTAGGGCTCCTCCTGATTCAGACCTTAGTCTATAGTATAATTAGTAAGATTCTCCATGTTGTATATCCTTCCTTGTGTATTCGGTTCCTTACTTTCCTCGTACGTCTCGCCCCATCTTCCCCGTCCCTTCCCTTGTTTCGAGCTCCTCTCATCCCTTATCTTTCCCCTCTCCCCTCTTTTCTCTCCAATTCCATTAGTGAGAGTAGATAATAACTTGTGAAACCAAGTGGAACTTCATTTTTGAAACCACACACTTGCTCTGGAAGCCATTAAGCTCGATAGTGAGGAATGAAAGAAATCATAATTATCAGGCCACTAAAATACATGAAACATAAAATTTGTCAGGGAAAGTAATTGAAATTATTGGTGCAGTTGGGTCTGACGCGGAGCGGACCCTGCACGATAATGAACAGGTTATGGATAATGCTTAGCAATGCTAATGAGGGCCAAGGTGACTCCATGCCACCCGAGTCAGCAACTTTATGCAACCGTTGCCTGTCCATTGGCTCTTGGCTCGGTTATTTTGGGTTCCATCTTATTCCTGCCCCAGTCACTTCTATACAATGTATCTTTCTTATTGTGTCACTTGTTGCTTTGATTCTGGGGATCATCCAGTTCCCCTCTTTCTTCCCACTCCATGGTTCTACCTCTATATGATGGCCATTGGCTTCTCTATATTGCACAGTGGTCATTATCTGCCATATGGATTATTATTCGGCTCCGTTGCCGTCTCCTTCGTCTTCGCTCGCATCTTCTCTCCGTCTATGTCAGGACTGAACAGAAGTGAAGGGCAGGGAGGACCCAGCAGGAGGACTTTGACATTTCTCACATCCTCTCTACCCGGTGACCTATGTGATCCGGAGACCTGTCTCTCATTAACCCTCTGATCTGTCACATCGGTTGACATTCTGGTGTTATTTGGCAGATTGTCAGCGTTACTCGGCAGTAACATGACATATATTAGGATTCTCTGAGATGCTGAGACTTCAGGCTGAAGACGTTTCCTTATATTATTAGGATTGATATTAAACTTCTTGGGTCTCCATTAAAGACGCAGCTACAGTCAGTGGCTCCAGCTTATCTATTGAACTCTTAGGCTGAATTGCAACTCAGCTCGCCCAAACACTGCAGATCCCTCATACAGTACTGCAGAGTCGGATCCTCGCCTAAGGATGGCTCATCAATTAACAAAACCTGGAAGATTGGATCAGTTACTTTTTATTGTTTCCGGGAAATCTGGGTGGTGACCCTATAGGATAAGTCATTACAGAACTTGGAAAATCCCTTTTAAAACATTGATTTTGTTACATTGTATTACATTGTGTTACATTTGTTACATTGTATTGAATCTTTGTTTGGATATTGTTGTTATTTCTGCTTCACGGAAAGCTGGGTGGTGATCAATAGGACCCTACAGGAGTAGTCAAAGAAAGGTCATCGCTTGGGTTATGGAGTTGTCCTTTAAGTCCTATCTCAGCTCCGAGGACTCGACTTGTAGTTGCAGAAGTCGCCGGCAGCGTTCGATCTTTATGTGACCAGATGTCACGGTCGCAGCGCTCTTGGTCTCATACGGTGACACGGCGATTCATGGTCACGTTGCAGTAAAAGTCGCCGTGTAGCCTTTAGCCTTATCCTTCGCTTTTCTCAGGTCCAGTAACCGCCAAGTCAGCTTATGGTAATTATCCCTTTTTCCGGCAGGCGAGGGGTTACGTGATAATCCTCACCGTCCTCCGCCGTCCACGCTGCTGAATGTTATCTCCGCCGGCCTTGTGTAGTCTTCTTCTTTACTTTACATCATCCCGCTCCTCTGCTCTTTCAAGGAGAAGAAGAGAATTTGCTAAGTGGCGGCACATTTCCTACGGATTTTTTCCCCCCGTATTTTGCATATGAGAACACGTTTCGCCGCTCCTCGCCACCGCGTCTGATAAGAGACTTCTGCCAAAGTCAAATTTCCACTTCGCTGATATATTTCATTCCCTTTAAATTATCACCGTTCACACAGAGACGCTCACGCCTCGTGCGCCCCCTTTATGCGCCTCTTAAATACTCTGCGCTAATAAGCAGAAAAGTCTGGTGTTCAGAGAGCGTGCGCGTGGCGATCAGGCTGACATTTAGGGCGCCCATTTTTAAAAAACAGACTGAGATTATTTGTTTCTGGGAAAGCTGGGTAGCCACGCAGTATGGATGCTATTGCAACGTCTTAAAGGTTAACATCTAACTTGTCTAGGTCTTACAATGGGAAATTGGAAACATCTAGCATCCAGGAAAGCTGGATGGGAGTCACTGTGGAAACTTTTACAGTTTTCGACAGGGACTTTCACCCAGCTTTCCTAAGCATAGCTAATACATCATACATCTGAAAGAAAGAGTGCACTATGCTGCATAGCAGGGCGAATTGGACATGTTGGACCCTAGGAAAGCTGGGTGGATGGTATTCTCACATGGATTAGATACATTTCCTACAAATTTCAGTATTACATTTACTAAATTTATATTTGTCCTGCCCTGTTGTTGCTGTAAAATTTGTGAATTTGCAAGTCAGGACTCTAAGAAAGCTGGATGGCTCCTTTGTCCCTAACATTACAAGTCCTACATTCCAGCTTATGACCATATTGCGGCCAGCCAAACTTTTCTGGAGTCCTGCACAGTAAACATAGCTGTCACATTAGATGAAGCCATAATAGTGACATAAAAATCTTAACCCAGCTTTTCTAGAGTCCTGCACAACAAACATGTAGTTGAATGATTGGCCTTATTAGTTGTTAATCCGCTTTCCTAGTGTCCTGAACAGCAAATGTAGCATTGCATACAGTGGTAGCAACCCTATTGCTTGTCATTGCACTTTCCCAGGATCCAGAATGGCAGAACTACTATTGAAGCCATAATAGATGACAAAATAATAGCCACTCAGCTTTCCTAGTGTCCTGCACAGCATGTCTAGAGATGAATAATTGGCCATTTTAATAAACCTGCTCATGCAGCTGAATTGGTGACCATATTAGTTGTCAGGCACCCAGATTTCTAGAGTCCTGCACGGCAAATATATAAATGCAGATGGCATGAATGTAACCATATCTGTTATTACTCCAACTTTCTCATAGTCCTGAATATCAGATTTGTCACTGGAGCTGTAACATTGGTGTCCACAATGGCTGTCACCCAGCTTTCCCAGGTATAGATTTACAACTTGACCTTAGAGGATTATAGGCTATAAGAATGCAATCATATCAGGGTGGAGCTGCTTGCTGGTATTTGTAGTACTTGCCGTCCATATAAGACTGAAAGCATTAAATCCAGATAGGGCTTTGGCTCAAAAAAGTGCATCAAAAACTGCCTGTGTGATTTGGACCTTAACCCTTAGTGATGTATTTACCCCCCGGGGTCACGCCTTGTCTTCCTGCTCCTGGTAAATGATATCTATGGATCTTTCTTAGTTGACAGGTATCAGATATGACACTTCCCCTCCTCGCCCTGTGACCCTTGGCAGGGTGTTTGATATTCTCGCCCAGTTGCCGCCTCTTATGGATTTGGTCTGGTCTCCTCCACCCCGGCCGCCTCCTGCCAGCGCTTGTCCCAGTGATGTATTATTGAAGGCAGCCCTTTTATCTCTGTGCATTGATACAGATCCTGCTATCCCTGACAATCGATGGAGGGGAAGCCTGCGGCTTTTCTGCTTCCTGCCTGCTTGCTCCAGGTAGCCCGGTCTTGCAGGGGACGCCCCGTGTACAGAGCCGAGCCCACGCCATTGTCTGCGATTTACTGCAGGAGCTGGCTCTTTCTTTTTCACTGGTTTGTCATTTAACCCTTTCAAGATGAAACTTTCCATATACATTTTTTTATCCAAAGCACTGGTCTTACTGTCCTTAACATGCCACTGGACCCCTCTTCTGTATTGTGCCGCCATATAGTGCTCATGTAACCATACTATATACTGCTGCGGTATGATGCCCAATCTACAATGCCAGAGTTTGTCAAAACAGAAATGCTAAATAATGGCGCCATAAAGATATAAGGAATAAATATCAGACCGTACAATGTCACACAAAATAAATACCGTATAGCGTGCTCAGAGAAAAGCTCCAATCATTAAAGTGTCTCCCACTGAATAAATGAATAGTACCAGTGAAGAGAAGAAACTTTGTAATATATCATTATAAAGAAAAATGCTTCTTTCTTCATTTTTCAGACTGTTACTTTTTACATTGAAGTCTATGGAGAGGGGAAGAGGTGTAGGAGGATGTTTTCTTCTCAACTTACCAGGTTATCTTCCTACTCCTTATCTTCACTGTCTCCATATCCAACCTCATCCACAGAAGTCTACAGAGAGGGGAAAGGGGAGGTTGTTTCCTGCTCCATTTATGAGGTTATTTCCTTACTCCTTACCTTCACTTGGGTCTTATTCATAATTTCAGCTGTGTCTGTATCTGACCTAATATACAGAAGTCTACAGAGAGGGGAAGGGGGGAGACAAGGTTGTTTCCTTCTTCATTTATCGGGTTATCTTACCACTCGTTAACTTCACTTGGGCTCTTATTCCTAATAGCAGCTGTCTCTGTATCCGACCTAACATACAGAAGTCTACAGAGAGGGGAAGAACTAAGGGGAGGCTGTTTCCTTTTCCATTTATCAGGTTATCTTCCTACTCCTTACCTTTACTAGGCTCTTATTCCTAATAGCAGCTGTCTCTGCATCCGATCTAATATACAGAAGTCTACAGAGAGTGCAGGGGGGAAGGGGAAGTTGTTTCCTTCTCCATTTATCACATTATTTTCTTACTCTTTACCTTCACTTGAGTTCTTATTCCTAATAGCAGCTGTCTCTGTATCCCACCTAATATACAGAAGTCTACAGAGAGGGGAAGGGCTCCTATTTCTAAGAGCAGCTCTCTCCATATTCATCCTCATACATAGAAGAAGACAGAGAGGGGAAGGTGGAAGAGGCAGATGACTCATTTTCCACCTTGTCCCAACATATTTATTATAACTTACACCAATTTTCTGGTGCGTCTTCATAAATCTGTCATTCCCTGCACCAGTCGGGGGCTTTATAAAGACTGGCATACCAAACTCCAGTCATAATAAATCTGCTCCAATATCTGTAATATACTGAACATATATATTTTTTTATTATTTTTACTGTATTTTATTTCTATCTTATTATTATTATTATTATTATTATTATTATTATTATTATTATTATTATTAATTTATTTATTTATTTTGCTGTATTATATTTATATTTTTTTATTATTTTTGCTGTATTTTATTTATATTTTTATTATTATTAGTTTTGCTGTATTTTATTTCTAATTATTATTATTATTATTATTATTATTATTATTATTATTATTATTATTATTATTATTATTGCTGTATTTTATTTCTATTTTTTTATTATTTTTGCTGTATTTTATTTCTAATTATTATTATTATTATTATTATTATTATTATTATTATTATTATTATTATTATTATTATTACTGTATTTTATTTCTATTTTTATTATTATTTATGCTGTATTTTATTTCTATTTTTTATTATTTTTTGCTGTATTTTATTTCTCTACTTTTATATGATTTTCTTATTTTAAGTTTCTATACATTCCTTCATGTTGATGTTATTTTAGTTTCCCATTTTATTACTATTTTATTTCTCGGCCGTCACGTTCTATTTTATTTCTTTCCTTTTCCTTTAGGTTTTGGTTTCTCTTATTTTAAGCCTTTGATATTTTCCTCCATTGATGTTATTTTCATGCGCCATATGTTGTACATTTTAGTTTTCCGTTTGATTTTATTTATTTATTGCTGAATTTTTTTTGTTTATTTTACTTGATACATTTTTAGTTATTTTTTACATTCTATGATGTTGGGCGAGTTTCAATGTATTTTTAGAGAGAAGACTAAATGTCTGCAGTTCTACCAAGTCCGCCCCAATCTGTTCATTAAACTAGATGTATGTCGCCAACATCACGCTGCTAAACTTTTGCACCAGAAATGAGGCGTTATAAATTTACGCCAGGAAAAAAAAAGCGAAAGCGGCGGTCGGAGCGACATTAGGTAAATATAAGTGAAACACACGTACTCAAAACAAGTAATAGTTGCATAAATCCTCCCAGCTTTAAGGAGGCGAGAATGTCTGCGCTGCCAGATTGTTCAGCCTGAGCTCTAAATCCCCCAAAGCTCTTTACTGTGAGCGGCTTCTGTTCCGCTTCCTATTATCGTAACGCACACGGCAGCTCCAAGATCTGTGTCTCAGGCAGGTCACTCCCCGGGAGCCAAAATGGAAATCTGTTACTGTGTTCTCTATAGGAAGAAAAGGCAATAACTACTTCAAGGATCTCCCCAGCGGAAGAGATTGGACTAACTAAAAATAAAGGGGTCCTCCGTCATACACAGCCACTGCTTGTTAGAGGGGCCTCATGACAATAAGAAAATCCCTGCTGGAACCCCTATAGATGATATATAATGTAGGAGGAAACCTTGCAGTAAGCAATCGACTTCACTGCAGCGCCACCACAGGGGAAATTAAGTATTACACAATGTCCATTTAAATCAATGTCTTATCTATGTAATAGAGAACATGGCAGATCCTACAGATGGCCCCACTCTGGCCAAGAGATAAGGATCCTAAACAGGGGATCTAACCCTCTTTATCCTGTCCTGATCCTGAGATACATCCTGTATTATACTCCAGAGCTGCGCTCACTATTCTGCTGGTGCAGTCACTGTGTACATACATTACATTACTTATCCTGTATTATACTCCAGAGCTGCACTCACTATTCTGCTGGTACAGTCACTGTGTACATACATTACATTACTTATCCTGTATTATACTACAGAGCTGCGCTCACTATTCTGCTGGTGCAGTCACTGTGTACATGCATTACATTACTTATCCTGTATTATACTCCAGAGCTGCACTCACTATTCTGCTGGTGCAGTCACTGTGTACATGAATTACATTACTTATCCTGTATTATACTCCAGAGCTGCGCTCACTATTCTGCTGGTGCAGTCACTGTGTACATACATTACATTACTTATCCTGTATTATACTCCAGAGCTGCGCTCACTATTCTGCTGGTACAGTCACTGTGTACATACATTACATTACTTATCCTGTATTATACTCCAGAGCTGCGCTCACTATTCTGCTGGTGCAGTCACTGTGTACATACATTACATTACTTATCCTGTATTATACTCCAGAGCTGCACTCACTATTCTGCTGGTGCAGTCACTGTGTACATACATTACATTACTTATCCTGTATTATACTCCAGAGCTGCGCTCACTATTCTGCTGGTGCAGTCACTGTGTACATACATTACATTACTTATCCTGTATTATACTCCAGAGCTGCACTCACTATTCTGCTGGTACAGTCACTGTGTACATACATTACATTACTTATCCTGTATTATACTACAGAGCTGCGCTCACTATTCTGCTGGTGCAGTCACTGTGTACATGCATTACATTACTTATCCTGTATTATACTCCAGAGCTGTGCTCACTATTCTGCTGGTGCAGTCACTGTGTACATGAATTACATTACTTATCCTGTATTATACTCCAGAGCTGCGCTCACTATTCTGCTGGTGCAGTCACTGTGTACATACATTACATTACTTATCCTGTATTATACTCCAGAGCTGCGCTCACTATTCTGCTGGTACAGTCACTGTGTACATACATTACATTACTTATCCTGTATTATACTCCAGAGCTGCGCTCACTATTCTGCTGGTACAGTCACTGTGTACATACATTACATTACTTATCCTGTATTATACTCCAGAGATGCGCTCACTATTCTGCTGGTGCAGTCACTGTGTACATGAATTACATTACTTATCCTGTATTATACTCCAGAGCTGCACTCACTATTCTGCTGGTACAGTCACTGTGTACATACATTACATTACTTATCCTGTATTATACTCCAGAGCTGCGCTCACTATTCTGCTGGTGCAGTCACTGTGTACATGAATTACATTACTTATCCTGTATTATACTCCAGAGCTGCGCTCACTATTCTGCTGGTGCAGTCACTGTGTACATACATTACATTACTTATCCTGTATTATACTCCAGAGCTGCGCTCACTATTCTGCTGGTGCAGTCACTGTGTACATACATTACATTACTTATCCTGTATTATACTCCAGAGCTGCGCTCACTATTCTGCTGGTACAGTCACTGTGTACATACATTACATTACTTATCCTGTATTATACTCCAGAGCTGCACTCAATAGCTGGATTGTAATACTCCATTTCACCTGCAGTGGCCGCTACTAGTTTGGGACACTTTGGTGACCTCTGAGCTGGATCCCTATAAGTGACACCTGATAAGTGGAGGACACAGCTGTAGGATATATGGGGGAGGGGGGGGGGGGGGCTCAGGAGCTTCCAATACAACATTTTTGTCTTTTTCCCTGCTCAGTTTATTTGCATGACTCCTTACAAGCCTATAGCACTGTCTGACACCAGCTGACGAGCCTCCAAGTAATTGCCATAATTTTCTACAATAAAGTCGGAATTTCATCTCTCCTCATTAAGTGCTGCATTTCTTGTCCTCGTGGAGAAGTGAAATGGACCTTCGAAAGCCATTAAATGTAACTAAAATGTTGAAGCTTTATTAATAAAATGAGTCTGGGGAAAGTTATTCTTTCCTAGGATGAGGCTCATAATGGAAGATGTTTTTATGGGATGTTTTTGATAATGGTTTCAGCATTTGTAGAGCTGAATGTCTCTCAGATCCGTCCTCGGTCATAAACGTCAATGTGACCTGAGATGGCTGGTGGGATAAACTTTACATTAAAGCCTATACAAACGAGCGAGCCCCGCGCATGACTGCTAATTACACAAAGCGCCATCAGATTAGACTGACCTGCCGTTATCTACCAGGCAGATTCTTTATGTTTATGTTTATGATCCAAGGGCCAAAAGTGACCTTCAGTAAGAAGAAGCGAAAGTCACAACTCCAGGGTTACAGAGTACAAGCAGAATTCATATCAGACTCCATCAATAATGATTCTCAATACCCTGTACTCATGTACAAGAATATAACTACTATAATACTGCCCCCTATGTACAAGAATATAACTACTATAATACTACTCCTATGTACAAGAATATAACTACTATAATACTACTCCTATGTATAAGAATATAACTACTATAATACTGCTCCTACGTACAAGAATATAACTACTATAATACTACTCCTATGTACAAGAATATAACTACTATAATACTACCTCCTATATACAAGAATATAACTACTATAATACTACTCCTATGTACAAGAATATAACTACTATAATACTACTCCTATGTACAAGAATATAACTACTATAATACTACCTCCTATATACAAGAATATAACTACTATAATACTACTCCTATGTACAAGAATATAACTACTATAATACTACTCCTATGTACAAGAATATAACTACTATAATACTGCTCCTATGTACAAGAATATAACTACTATAATACTACTCCTATGTACAAGAATATAACTACTATAATACTACTCCTATGTACAAGAATATAACTACTATAATACTACCTCCTATGTACAAGAATATAACTACTATAATACTACTCCTATGTACAAGAATATAACTACTATAATACTACTCCTATGTACAAGAATATAACTACTATAATACTACTTCTATGTACAAGAATATAACTACTATAATACTACCTCCTATGTACAAGAATATAACTACTATAATACTGCCCCTATGTACAAGAATATAACTACTATAATACTACTTCTATGTACAAGAATATAACTACTATAATACTACCTCCTATGTACAAGAATATAACTACTATAATACTACTCCTATGTACAAGAATATAACTACTATAATACTGCTCCTATGTACAAGAATATAACTACTATAATACTGCTCCTATGTACAAGAATATAACTACTATAATACTGCTCCTATGTACAAGAATATAACTACTATAATACTGCTCCTATGTACAAGAATATAACTACTATAATACTACTCCTATGTACAAGAATATAACTACTATAATACCACCTCCTATGTACAAGAACATAACTACTATAATACTATCTCCTATGTACAAGAATATAACTACTATAATACTACTCTTATATACAAGGATATAACTACTATAATACTACCTCCTATGTACAAGAATATAACTACTATAATACTGCTCCTATGTACAAGAATATAACTACTATAATACTGCTCCTATGTACAAGAATATAACTACTATAATACTGCTCCTATGTACAAGAATATAACTACTATAATACTATCTCCTATGTACAAGAATATAACTACTATAATACCACCTCCTATGTACAAGAACATAACTACTATAATACTATCTCCTATGTACAAGAATATAACTACTATAATACTACTCTTATATACAAGGATATAACTACTATAATACTACTCCTATGTACAAGAATATAACTACTATAATACCACCTCCTATGTACAAGAATATAACTACTATATTACTTGCTTTTAGGTACTCACTAGTATTATAGCTGTATACTGTTGATGTAGTACAGTGCATACTGATGTATATAACTGCCATGTACTGTATATATTATATATACTCTCAGCCCCCCATATGTTTGGACACATTTGGTGTAGTGACATGATTGTGCGGTATTATACAGTTACACACCTGTGCGGTGATCTTGGTTGTTTTTCGTATTTCCCTGGTTTGGGGTTATATCTTTGTTCTCTCTTGATAACCCTGCTGCTGCTTTTCTTCTCATTACATGAGGTGTGAACAGTGTGTGATGACAGCGGGGGGCGAGTATATGAGATATAATATTGTGCAGACTCGGATACAGTAATAGTGATTGTAAATTATATCATTTGATGAGGACAATGACAATTATTTCCAGCTACTTGTTCACATCATCTCCAAACAGAATAAGAGAAGTAACAACTAGAACAATCCAGAAGTTTCCTGCGTTCTGTTATCGACAGATTCATTTTGCTCAAATTGACCTAAAAACAAAGTGGCTGAAAAATTTGGATTATTTACAAACAAAACTACAAGGTGGACGATCCCTAACGTTTCCCTCTCCTGCCGCCACCTGCAAAGTCCACATAGAATTGTCTCTTGACTCATATGGACTTAAGTTGTATCTTGTCATCTAATCCTATATTCCAGTAGGTGGCGCTGTAGAGCACTGCACTCCCTGCACAGAATTAACAGCACACCCGGTGGTCAGGTAGGGTAGTGCAGTAATCATATTGATCTTTCTACATATTTCACTGAACTTCTTAAGGATATTCACTGAAGCAGGTGGAAAACACGGAACGGTTTGGACAAATCCTGAATACTTTGCATTTTATTTTACATTGGATCCTGATGATATATTTGGTGCTACCAATAAATCCATGGTTAATTGGATCTAAAAGTAGAGCCGGGATTGTAGGTGTACCCCGGGGTCACCAAATGCAAAACTGCATAAAAGTAACATCTATATAGTAAGTGCAGTTGCCCACGTCGGCAGCGACTTACTGACATGAGGGTGCAGGCGCAGTACAGAATACAGTGTAACCTTCTGTCAAGTTCATTTCAAGCCTAGTAAACCTGCCATGAGATGCAACTCATTTAGCGCGGACCTCGTGAACCCGACAGCCCTCGTAGCCTTTGACTTTGACACTCACAAAACACGGACTATTTATTTTACAACTCTGCTGAAATTTTCCTTCCTTTCCATCGATTGCTGCTCAAATGTCTCACATGTGACCTGACCCGCTCAGATCGCTCGCCGCTGACCTGCTGGTCTTGGATCAATAATGATGGGAAGCAATTGCGGCCACTATCATGGCGTGTTACAGACGTGTCAGCGGTCTTATGGCCCGGCAGTAAATGTAGTTATGATTCAATAAGCTGCTTGTTATGGAGCTCAGTAGTGTAGAGATAGAAGGGAGCAGCGCTGTGGTTGTATCTACCTGCCGAGCCCATGATAAGACCTCTGCCAGATGAGAATCAGGAGCAATGGTGATGATAATGAGGATTGGTATTGATATAGCGCTAGTAACATAATAACACATATATAATGGAATAGCTAAGACAGGAGAGGATAGATACTTACAATATATAAGGGATGGAGAGGATAGTAAGAGGTCAGGAGAGGATAGGAACTTACGTGATATAAGGGGTAGAGAGGATACCCAGAGGACAAGAGAGGATACCCAGAGGACAGGAGAGGATACCCAGGGTAATAGGAGAGGATACCCAGGGGACAGGAGAGGATACCCAGGGGACAGGAGAGGATACCCAGGGGACAGGAGAGGATACCCAGGGTAATAGGAGAGGATACTCAGAGGACAGAAGAGGATACCCAGGGTAATAGGAGAGGATACTCAGAGGACAGGAGAGGATACCCAGGGTAATAGGAGAGGATACCCAGGGGACAGGAGAGGATACCCAGGGGACAGGAGAGGATACCCAGAGGACAGGAGAGGATAACCAGGGGACAGGAGAGGATACCCAGGGTAATAGGAGAGGATACTCAGAGGACAGGAGAGGATACCCAGGGGACAGGAGAGGATACCCAGGGGACAGGAGAGGATACCCAGGGTAATAGGAGAGGATACTCAGAGGACAGGAGAGGATACCCAGGGTAATAGGAGAGGATACCCAGGGGACAGGAGAGGATACCCAGGGTAATAGGAGAGGATACTCAGAGGACAGGAGAGGATACTCAGAGGACAGGAGAGGATACCCAGGGTAATAGGAGAGGATACCCAGGGGACAGGAGAGGATACCCAGGGGACAGGAGAGGATACCCAGAGGACAGGAGAGGATACCCAGAGGACAGGAGAGGATACCCAGAGGACAGGAGAGGATACCCAGGGGACAGGAGAGGATACTCAGAGGACAGGAGAGGATACCCAGGGTAATAGGAGAGGATACCCAGGGGACAGGAGAGGATACCCAGGGGACAGGAGAGGATACCCAGAGGACAGGAGAGGATACCCAGGGGACAGGAGAGGATACCCAGGGGACAGGAGAGGATACCCAGGGTAATAGGAGAGGATACTCAGAGGACAGGAGAGGATACTCAGAGGACAGGAGAGGATACCCAGAGGACAGGAGAGGATACCCAGAGGACAGGAGAGGATACCCAGGGGACAGGAGAGGATACCCAGGGTAATAGGAGAGGATACCCAGGAGACAGGAGAGGATACCCAGGGGACAGGAGAGGATACCCAGAGGACAGGAGAGGATACCCAGGGGACAGGAGAGGATACCCAGGGGACAGGAGAGGATACCCAGGGTAATAGGAGAGGATACTCAGAGGACAGGAGAGGATACTCAGAGGACAGGAGAGGATACCCAGGGGACAGGAGAGGATACCCAGGGGACAGGAGAGGATACCCATAGGACAGGAGAGGATACCCAGGGGACAGGAGAGGATACCCAGGGTAATAGGAGAGGATACTCAGAGGACAGGAGAGGATACTCAGAGGACAGGAGAGGATACCCAGGGGACAGGAGAGGATACCCAGGGGACAGGAGAGGATACCCAGGGTAATAGGAGAGGATACTCAGAGGACAGGAGAGGATACCCAGAGGACAGGAGAGGATACCCAGGGGACAGGAGAGGATACCCAGGGTAATAGGAGAGGATACTCAGAGGACAGGAGAGGATACCCAGGGGACAGGAGAGGATACCCAGGGGACAGGAGAGGATACCCAGAGGACAGGAGAGGATACCCAGGGGACAGGAGAGGATACCCAGAGGACAGGAGAGGATACCCAGGGGACAGGAGAGGATACCCAGGGTAATAGGAGAGGATACTCAGAGGACAGGAGAGGATACCCAGAGGACAGGAGAGGATACCCAGGGGACAGGAGAGGATACCCAGGGTAATAGGAGAGGATACTCAGAGGACAGGAGAGGATACCCAGGGGACAGGAGAGGATACCCAGGGGACAGGAGAGGATACCCAGAGGACAGGAGAGGATACCCAGAGGACAGGAGAGGATACCCAGGGGACAGGAGAGGATACCCAGGGTAATAGGAGAGGATACTCAGAGGACAGGAGAGGATACCCAGGGGACAGGAGAGGATACCCAGAGGACAGGAGAGGATACCCGGGGGACAGAAGAGGATACCCAGAGGACAGGAGAGGATACCCAGGGGACAGGAGAGGATACCCAGAGGACAGGAGAGGATACCCAGAGGACAGGAGAGGATACCCAGGGGACAGGAGAGGATACCCAGGGTAATAGGAGAGGATACTCAGAGGACAGGAGAGGATACCCAGGGGACAGGAGAGGATACCCAGAGGACAGGAGAGGATACCCGGGGGACAGAAGAGGATACCCAGAGGACAGGAGAGGATACCCGGGGGACAGAAGAGGATACCCAGAGGACAAGAGAGGATACCCAGGGTAATTGGAGAGGATACTCAGAGGGCAGGAAAGGATTCCCAGAGGACAAGAGAGGATAGAAGCTTCCAATATATAAGGGATGGAGAGGATAGTAAGAAGTCAGGAGAGGATAGGAACTTACAAGATATAAAGGGTAGAGAGGATACCCAGAAGACAGGAAAGGATAGCCAGAGGAAAGGAGAGGATACTCAGAGGACAGGAGAGGATACCCAGACGACAGTAGAGGATAGCCATAGGATAGGAGTGGATACCCAAAGGACAGGAGAGGATAGAAGCTTACAATATATAAGGGATGGAGAGGATACCCAAGGGACGGGAGAGGCTAGCCAGAGGACAGGAGAGTATAGCCAGAGGACAGAAGAAGATAGCCAGAGGACTGAAGAGGATTAGAGCTTACAAGATATAAGGGATGGAGATGTCACAATATTTTTGTGCCCCTTGTGACTGCTCTTGCCCAATCACAGGCCTCGGTGGTGAAACCGGAATTCATGACCCAATAAGTGGGAGGATACCCTGAAGAGGGAAGGTGAATATAAGAATTGTTATTTACAATATCCTTACAATGACAACCAAAATGTAACTACAAGTGCTCATGTCCATGTCCTGCCTAGACTTAGGGCTGCCCCTCCAGATTGCCCTCCTCTGAGGGACCCCAGTCCAGCACTGACTCTGATCATCTCTTGTGTAAGAAGAATAAATATGACAAATGTTTTTGAATTGGAGATGAAGAAACTAAGAAAAAAAAAACACGTCCCAAGAAAATTCAGATCTCAAAAAAATCACTTCCAATCTGCGATCTGTGATCGGCTGAGCCGCCTGGTAATTAAATGCAAAAATCCATCGGGGTGTAAACACTTCCGATTTCCCAGGTGAACGTTAATCTGAACCTGGAGATGGAACCTGTGGAGAAGATTTAGCAGGTATTAGAATCCTCCAGAGAATTTACGTGTAGAGAGGAGCAGCGAGTAAATGTAGCGGAGTGCGAGAGAGAATATCAAAGTGCAGATTTACACAACTTCAAAGGATATTACAAGAGGTAACGCCGATCCAGCAGCGGAGGGGACACCGGCAGGTCACATGATAGGGCTTTGATGTGGAGATTCTTATTTTTTTAATTGGGGGAGGATAGTAATACAGATGAACTGAAGTACTACAGAAAAATGTGAGAGACTAGAGAGATAGCGATCACTACATCCAACAGCCCTACAGCCAAGTAACACAGCGCAACCATAAGGGGCAGTATTACACACTGAGCGGCCAACAGTCATGGGAAGGTGCCGCATGCGCCGTTAATAGCAGGTCGCGCCTCCGCGAGCCCTGATAACTGCAGCGAGACGACGAGGCCTGGACTCCACGAGGTGTTGGAGGAGTTCTGGAGGGATATTGATCCGCACAGTCTGCACTGCAGCCCATAATTGGTGCTGGGTCCATGGAGCGGACACTGGTATCCACAGCATCCCATAAATGCTCTATGGGGTTGAGGTCGGGTGAGCGGGCAGGCCAATCGAGGGTCGTGAGGTCACTGGTGTGTTCATTAAGCCAGTCCCATGCCACCGACGAGCGATGACATGTTGCATTGTCCTGTTGGTGCACAGCATCCCCATCAGGGAACTCCAGCACCAGAAAGGGGTGCAGATGGTCTGCCATAAGTGCACGTATCGAGCACCGGTCATTGATCTCTGCACCCGGACAATGGGGCCCAATTGCAACCAGGTGAACATGGCCCAGACCATGATGGAGCCACCTCCGGTCTGGACACGTCCCTGTTGGCATGCAGGATCCATGGCTTCATGGGGCATATGCCGCACTCTCACACACCCATCGGCTCTGTACAACTGGGACCGTGATTCATCAGACCATGCCACATGCCGCCATTGATCCATGGTCCAATGAAGATGGTCGCGGGCCCATGCCAGTCTTCAAACTCTATGTTGTGGCGTCAGCAAAGGGGCACGGGTTGGCGTTGACTATTGAAGCCTATGTGGTGCAGCTCTCAGCGTACAGTCCTGGTGGAAATGGGGTCCTGGCGCCCCACATTCAAATCAGGGCAATTTGAGCCACACAAGACTGACGAGAGCCCCGTAAGTAAAAAAGCAAGCTAGCGGTCTATATAGACTGCTATTGTGAGGGGGCGGATTATGACGTGGATTCAGCGCCAACATCGGCCCCCTCTTGCCCCGTGTAAACGGGGCCTAAAACTACACCGATCTACTAAATCAGAACGATGTGGCTGCTGAGGATTCTTCCTACTCCCCAGTTCATCTGCCTTCCCTTTATTATCCCTGTAGAGTAAACTTCCGGTTTCTTCTTGTTTCTTCTTACACGCTGGATACAGATGCGTCGGGTTCTTTACGTTCCTTCCTTGGAGCAGATAAAGTTTCTCCACATTTATTTGCTCCTTCCCTGTTTATTGTAGTACAGAGATGTCAAGGCTTTCTTTTGTTGGTGTCTGGAAGCTTAGAGAACCATCCATTGTGCGCCGCGTACCGGATATCTGCAGCGTTAGGAATGATGACTTTAAATTATTTTTCTTTGTGACAGTAAAGAAAAGGTTATTTTACCAGAAAGAATAAAAAAAGTAATCACCGAGGTCCAGAGAAGGCTGGGGAATAGGACACGTACTCCGGGGTAATACATCACCTGCACACACACACATGATCATACACAAAAACATGCACACATATACATGATCATACACAAGAACATGCATACACATACATGATCATACACAGGAACATGCACACACATACATGATCATACACAAAAACATGCACACACATACATGATCATACACAAAAACATGCACACATATACATGATCATACACAAGAACATGCATACACATACATGATCATACACAGGAACATGCACACACATACATGATCATACACAGGAACATGCACACATATACATGATCATACACAGAAACATGCACACACATACATGATCATACACAAAAACATGCACACATATACATGATCATACACAAGAACATGCATACACATACATGATCATACACAGGAACATGCACACATATACATGATCATACACAGAAACATGCACACATATACATGATCATACACAAGAACATGCATACACATACATGATCATACACAGGAACATGCACACACATACAAGATCATACACAGGAACATGCACACACATACAAGATCATACAGAGGAACATGCACATATATATGAACATACACAAGAACATGCACACACATATCTGAACAGGTCCATAAAGTGAGATGGCTGGTGCTTATTTGCATTCCTATGGGTCAAAACAACTCTGGACCAATGTGAAGTAGGAAGCAGGGCTCACAGGCTCTCTATATGGGTGGGGGGAGCAGGACTCACAGGCTCTATATGAGTGGGGAGCAGGACTCCTTGGCTTTCTCTATGAAAGGGGGGGGGGAGCAGGACTCAGGCTTTCTATATGAGTGGGGGGGGGAGCAGGACACAGGTTTTCTATATGAGTGGGGGGCAGGACTCCTTGGCTTTCTCTATGGGGGGGGGGGAGCAGGACTCACAGGCTTTCTATATGAGTGGGGGGGGGAGCAGGACACAGGGTTTCTATATGAGTGGGGGGGCAGGACTCCTTGGCTTTCTATATGAGTGGGGGGGGGGGGAGCAGGACACAGGGTTTCTATATGAGTGGGGGGGCAGGACTCACAGGCTTTCTATATGAGTGGAGGGGGAGCAGGACACAGGGTTTCTATATGAGTGGGGAGCAGGACTCCTTGGCTTTCTCTATGGGGGGGGGGAGCAGGACTCACAGGGTTTCTATATGAGTGGGGAGCAGGACTCCTTGGCTTTCTCTATGAAAGGGGGGGAGCAGGACTCAGGCTTTCTATATGAGTGGGGGGGGAGCAGGACACAGGTTTTCTATATGAGTGGGGGGCAGGACTCCTTGGCTTTCTCTATGAAAGGGGGGGAGCAGGACTCAGGCTTTCTATATGAGTGGGGGGGGGGAGCAGGACACAGGTTTTCTATATGAGTGGGGGGCAGGACTCCTTGGCTTTCTCTATGGGGGGGGGAGCAGGACTCACAGGCTTTCTATATGAGTGGGGGGGGAGCAGGACACAGGGTTTCTATATGAGTGGGGGGCAGGACTCCTTGGCTTTCTCTATGGGGGGGGGGAGCAGGACTCACAGGCTTTCTATATGAGTGGGGGGGGAGCAGGACACAGGGTTTCTATATGAGTGGGGAGAGCAGGACTCACAGGCTTTCTCTATGGGTGTGGGGGGGGGCAGGACTCACAGGCTTTCTATATGAGTGGGGGGCAGGACTCCTTGGCTTTCTCTATGGGGGGGGGGAGCAGGACTCACAGGCTTTCTATATGAGTGGGGGGGGGAGCAGGACACAGGGTTTCTATATGAGTGGGGAGAGCAGGACTCACAGGCTTTCTCTATGGGTGTGGGGGGGCAGGACTCTCAGGCTTTCTATATGAGTGGAGGGGGAGCAGGACACAGGGTTTCTATATGAGTGGGGGGCAGGACTCCTTGGCTTTCTCTATGGGGGGGGGGAGCAGGTCTCCTAGGCTTTCTCCATGGGGGGCAGGACTCCTCGGCTTTCTCTATGAGGGCTCTCAGCCTCCCATTTCCATCTTTGTACATGAGGATCCTGCAGTAATAAGAGTCCTCAGTGACAGACATCTTTATACCTCTGAGCTCGGCGCCCCCAGTTCTTCGCCGCTCGGATACTGGATGAGACCTGACAGCGCCACTTTCCATTTTATCCTGCGATTATTATTAGATTAGATTCCACTAAACCTTCTACGATGAGATCAGATGACATCACATTAGGTGACATTACTTTCTATTATATTATCACTCCCCGTCCTATCAGATGACTTTACCGTCATTGGCTTTGTTAAGTCACATTCTGAAGTTTTCGCTTCTTCCGCCGCCTTTCGCCCTCCGAATTCCTCCCAACTTGTCAATGCAAATGTCTGAGCTGCGACCGATCTTCCCCTGAGTGGTGATAGATGGAGATTCCAGTGGCGATGGCTTCCTTACCGGTGAGGACGCCGCTTCCTCGCGCTGCCACAGATCAGATTTCCTGAACTTGACTGAGCGTGAAATTCTAAACTTAAACTTTAAGTCCTTGAGTTTGTGAGGAAACAAAAATCATATTGAAAAAAAATACGGAGTGAAGTGAAGCAGAGGAGACGATGACACTTTTATAACCGGCAGATATAGAGGGAGAAGTCAGGCAGAGAGTCTTAAGACACATAATGCCTTCCAGTGGGGATTAAAGAAGGAGAAGAAGAAGCACAAGGGTTCTTAAAGGAAAAACTCCGCAACTTTACATGTCACATATTAAATAAAGTGATCCACACTGTTTTTAATGAACTTTAATTAATCAGAGAAAGATTCTGATTAATTCTCTGATTAATTAAAGTTCATTAAAACAGTGTGGATCACTTTAATATAAAATTCTGAACTTTGAAATGTTTGTTCTTGTTCACACATAGAAATGTTTTTATTACGGAGGTGTCCTTCTATACGAATAAATAAGTTACGGACATGTAATAGTTAAAAAACAAATGGGATTGACGTGTTTTCACTAGTATAAATAGAAGGTAACACGCTCTTGAAAACCAACGAGCTTGAAAAAAGTATATTGTGTATACGAAACAGCTGTCACTCGGTTTTTGAGCGTGCCTCCTCCCGCTTTTAATTTTGTATGGGACGTTCTTCAATAAAGTTTACAACTTTTTACGCAACTTCGGTGAGTGCCAAGCAATTTTTTCTTTGTTATCTACATTGTATTCTATTTGGGACTTAGAGCACCACCATTGTTTGCGCTTTTTTTTGTCTCCTGTACAGATTGCAATTTTTCTGTCTGAGTAGTGCCACCTTTATTTACGTATCTGTTAAATGTACAATAGTCTCAACTTCTAATGTTCTGGCCTGAAGTTATAGGAAGTTTCCCACATCCAAGGCGGCGTCCTCTGGCAGGGGGTCAGTACAGTATTCAAGGTGAGAACTAAATTCTTCTGTCCCATTATTTTAGCTAAACAAGAGTCTGTTACCATGGGCAGCCATTACAACTATCTATCTACAGTGTTGGCCAAAAGTATTGGCCCCCCTGCAATTCTGTCAGATAATCCTCGTGTTCTTCCAGATAATGATTGCAAGCACAAATTCTTTGGTATTTTCTTCATTTAATTTGTCTTCAATAGAAAACCACAAAAAGAATTGTCAAAAAGCCATATTGGATATAATTCCACAGCAAACATAAAAAAGGGGGGTGGACAAAAGTATTGGCACTGTTTGAAAAATAATGTGATGCTTCTCTAATTTGTGTAATTAACAGCACCTGTTACTTACCTGAGGCACCTAACAGGTGGTGGCAATAAACTAAATCACACTTGCAGCCAGTAGAAATGGATTAAAGTTGACTCCACCTCTGTCCTGTGTCCTTGTGTGACCACATTGAGCATGGAGAAAAGAAAGAAGACCAAAGAACTGTCTGAGGACTTGAGAAGCAAAATTGTGAGGAAGCCTGAGCAATCTCAAGGCTACAAGTCCATCTCCAAAGACCTGAATGTTCCTGTGTCTACCGTGCGCAGTGTCAGTAAGAAGTGTAAAGCCCATGGCCCTGTGGCTAACCTCCCTAGATGTGGCCGCAAAAGAAAACATTGACGAGAGATTTCACCGCAAGATTGTGCGGATGGTGGATAAAGATCCTCGACTAACATCCAAACAAGTCCAAGCTGCCCTGCAGTCCGAGGGTACAACAGTGTCACCCCGTACTATCCAGCGTCAGCGTCTGAATGAGAAGGGACTGTATGGTAGGAGGACCCCGGAAGACCCCACTTCTTACCCAGAGACAGAAGCCAGGCTGGAGTTTGCCAAAACTTACCTGAGAAAGCTAAAAACTGTTCTGGAAGAATGCTCTCTGGTCAGAGGAGACAAAAGTAGGAGAAGGCCTCAACATAGAGATTACAGGAAAAAAAAGAGAAGAAGACGCCCCCTACAGTCAGACATGGCGGAGGTCCCTGATGGTTTGGGGTTGCTTTGCTGCCTCTGGCACTGGACTGCTTGACCGTGTGCATGGCATTATGAAGTCTGAAGACGACCAACACATTGTGCAGCATCATGTAGGGCCCAGTGTGAGAAAGCGGGGGTCTCCCTCAGAGGTCAGGGCTCTTCCAGCAGGACAAGGACCCAAAAACACACTTCAGGTCAGCACTAGAAAATGGTGGTGAGAGAAAGCCCTGGAGACTTGTAAAGTGGCAGCAATGAGTCCAGCCCTGAATCCCATAGAACACCTGTGGGGGGAGGGGGAGAGATCTCTTGGTGGCAGTTTGGAGAAGGCCCCCTTCACATCTCAGGGGGGACCGCGAGCAGGAGCCAAAGAAGAAGGGTCTAAGATTCCAGCAGAGCCTTGTAAGAAACTCATTGCTGGTTAGCGGAAGCGGTTGTGCGCTGTTATTGTGTCTAAAGGTTTGTGCTACCAAGTATTAGGCTGAGGGCGCCAATACTTCTGTCCGCACCAGTTTTTTTAGTTTTGTGTAAAATGATCAATGATTTGACACTATTTGGCGGTATTACTTAGATATCTGTACAGTTTACACTTGCACTATCCTATATGGCACTAACACTTATAAGCATACCATGTAATTCCTATTATTTGTCACTGTTTAGCAGTTGTATTTAGGTATTTTAGGTTTTTACTCTGCACCAGGCTTTTCTGCTTTACTTATTCCGCAGGCTCTCTATGACGGTATTATACGGAGACCATATGGCACTTTTCTTGGCACTTTATGGTGTTATTATTCAGTTTGCCATACAGTTTTATTAGGCATGATATCCGTTATGATGACGGTTTTCCAGGGGCCCCCACACGTCCTCCGTCAGTCCCGGATATTCATCCCTGGGATATACAGCTTCCTTTTAGGTTTTCCATCTTGTTTTGTGTGCATTATACGGCATCAACAGAGAAGGTTTACAAGTTCACAGCTCTAAAAATGACAAAAAACACTTTATTCTTCCTCTCTGGAGCTTCTCGTGTTCAGCCTTGAAAAGAACTGCAGACTTGCAAAATTTAGTATAGTGTGAATTGGTCACACATGGTACTTTTTCCCAGTCTAAATCTTACTAAGCGTGCGATAGCAAAGAAGGAAAAGTTTCAGAAGGGATAAAAAGAGGAAGGGAAGTTTGTGTCGTGTAGGAAAAATGATTATAAAATTGTATTGTTTTATGTAAAGTTTATTATTGTTTTGTTTTTTTTCTATCTGTAGAACATTTTCTCCTCCTATAGTAACATTTTTATCACATCCTGTAACACCCACATTGTTAAGAAGAACCCATCCCCTGCTTACAGATGCAACAATGTTTGCCATGTGGCGCCCTTGTTGTGTCAGTACATCGCCATCTGCTGGGCACTTGTATCTGCAGAATATTATGTGGTCATGATGGAGGTCAAGACCAAAGGAATTGTTTCTGTGAATAGAAGATGAAGATTCAGTAGATAATGGATGATTATACCAAAATGTAATACTTGGCTCTTATGAGGAACAGTCTTTGTAGAAGAGCTGTAAGAGGTGCATAGGTCGCAGGGGCGGTGCAGAGGTCGCAGGGGCTGTGCAGAGGTCGCAGGGGCGGTGCAGAGGTCGCAGGGGAGGTGCAGAGGTCACAGGGGTGGTGCAGAGGTCACAGGGGAAGTGCAGAGGTTGCAGGGGTGGTGCAGAGGTCGCAGGGGCAGTGCAGAGGTTGCAGGGGCGGTACAGAGGTCGCAGGGGTGGTGGCAAAGGTCACAGGGGCAGTGCAGAGGTTGTAGGGGCAGTGCAGAGGTCGCAGGGGCAGTGCAGAGGTTGCAGGGGCGGTGCAGACGTATCAGGGGCGGTTGCAAAGGTTGACGGGGCGGTGCAGAGGTCACAGGGGCAGTGCAGAGGTCGCAGGGGCAGTGCAGAGTTAACAGGGGTAGTGAGTGCAGAGGTCGCAGGGGCGGTGCAGAGATGTCAGGGGCAGTGCAGAGGTCACAAGGGCAATGCAGAGGTTACGGACTGCCCCTGTACCCCATAGGAAGACACCAGTATCATAAGTGCTTTCATTATACGTATAGGGAAAACCAGCATAGTATCTGTAGCTGACACTGACACGATTTACAAAACTGTAATGGTTTTTGGAAATCACAATGTGTATGTTGTGCATATTTTTAGACAAGGTGTGGATGGAATTTGCTAGAACCTTGCAATCACTGTAAAACGTCGCTTTTGTTCTATGGCGCTTCTGCCCTGGCCTTATTGAGTTTACATGCATGTGGCAGCTAAGGGGTGATTGACTACTGATGGTACAGGGGCTTATTAGACCATCCAAGCCCTGCTAAGAACAAATTAGTAACTTTATGGTTTTTAAGACAGAAGGGTTAAAGTTGCAGTAAGGAGACACATTTTGTTCTGTGGCGCTTCTGCCACAGCCAAAACTGTGGCATTTATGTTACTTGGGGCCCCAGCCTTAGTATGTTTTACATGCACGTGGCTGCTAAGGAATGATTGACTACTGACTCGGTACAGGGGCTTATTAAAACCATCCAAGCCCTGCTAAGGACAAGTTAGTAACTTTTATGGTTTTAAGACTGAAGGGTTAAAGTTGCAGTAAGGCGCAAAAAAGTAAAGATTTGAGGAATTCATTGCATTTTTTTAAAAAAAATTGATTTTTTTTTTTCCTAAATCATCTCGTGCGCCTCAATTCCATTCCTTGTCATGTATTATTTAGCATCAGGATTCGGTCCACGTAGTAATTACGATAACCTATAATACGCCATTTACGGCTGTTTCTAGAAGTATGGCTTAATATAGTTCATTAGAAAGAGCTAATTACTGATCAGCAATAAAAAGGAATAGTGCAGAGAGAAAAAAAAAATCTAATGTGTATTATTTCTAATTGAAAGTGAATGGAAACCCGTCTCCAAATCACCGACCGGGATGAGCGCGACCTTAGCAAGGTCAGCCGCACAAGACGCTAGTCACGTAATAGATGGATCTCAAGATTTAAGCCCTTCTTCCCAAAATAGCCCGCTTATTTTCCTCACGCCGCAAACTGATTAGACAATTAAAAAAAAAAAAAATCCTTCAATGTTTCATTAGCAGAGAAATAAAAACCGAAAGCAGACGAGAGGCGGCACTTCAGAATAATTCATTTTGATTGAAGCCATATAAAACAGGACTTGAAAGAAGGAGGTTTCCCTGTTATACCCGCCGAGAGGGGACACATCGTGAAGGTTTAGGCCGCAAAAAGGAAAAAAAAAAAAAGGGCTTGTTTTTGAAAGAGGAAAAAAAAAAACCATACATATATTTATATATATATATATATATGAAACAATGAATTTTTTTTTATTAATATTCATTATATTATTTACTATTGGCAAAAGGAAATTTTTCACAGCTAATTGAATGAAGCTTCGAGGGGTCTCCAGGGGAAGGTTTAAAGCTGTACTATATAATATATAGATATAAGGCATCCTGCTCTTCCACCATTGGCTGAGGCTGCATCTCATTGACTTCCTGCTCTGCAGCCATTGGCTGAATCTGATCTCATTGACTTCCTGCTCTGCAGCCATTGGCTGAATCTGACCCTCATAGACTTCCTGTATTACATCTGTGGCTGATGCTGCATCTCATTGACCTCCTACTCACCTGGTAGTTGTAAAGAGAAGGGGGCAGTTTGAGATTTTATTATTATTATTATTATTACTTCTATAGCGCCATCATTTTCCGCAGCGCTTTACAGACATTGTCAGTCCACTGTCTCATATAGGGCTCACAATCTACATTTCCTATCACTGGGTCTTTGGTAAGTGGGAGGAAACCAGAGTACCCGGAGGAAACCCATGCAAAACATGGGGAGAACATACAAACTCCTTGCAGATGTTGTCCTTGGCAGGATTTGAACCTAAGACTCCAGTGCTGCAAGGCTACAGTGCTAACCACTGAGCCACCACACTGGGGCCCATTAATTTTTCTGTAACATCTCTCTTATAGATCTCTTTGTGCTCCCCAGATGTTTAGATAGACCAACCAATAGGGATCATGCAAGTGTCAAAGGAAAATAAAAGCAAAATCAACTCTGCTACATCTGGTGGTTATATCAGGATGCTGCTGGTTATGAGAGAGATCAGAGATGAAGGTGATGGTGGTGATCTTCTGCGAGCTGCGGGTCAGAGATAAGGATGATGGGGGTGATCCTCTGCGAGTGGTGTGTCAGAGATAAGGATGATGGGGGTGATCCTCTGCGAGCGATAGGTCAGAGATAAGGATGATGGGGGTGATCCTCTGCGAGTGGTGGGTCAGAGATAAGGATGATGGGGGTGATCCTCTGCGAGCGATAGGTCAGAGATAAGGATGATGGGGGTGATCCTCTGCGAGCGATAGGTCAGAGATAAGGATGATGGGGGTGATCCTCTGCGAGCGATAGGTCAGAGATAAGGATGATGGGGGGTGATCCTCTGCGAGTGGTGGGTCAGAGATAAGGATGATGGGGGTGATCCTCTGCGAGTGGTGGGTCAGAGATAAGGATGATGGGGGTGATTCCTCTGCAAGTGATGGGTCAGAGATAAGGATGATGGGGGTGATCCTCTGCGAGTGGTGGGTCAGAGATAAGGATGATGGGGGTGATCCTCTGCGAGTGGTGTGTCAGAGATAAGGATGATGGGGGTGATCCTCTGCGAGCGATAGGTCAGAGATAAGGATGATGGGGGTGATCCTCTGCGAGTGGTGTGTCAGAGATAAGGATGATGGGGGTGATCCTCTGTGAGTGGTGTGTCAGAGATAAGGATGATGGGGGTGATCCTCTGCGAGCGGCGGTCCTTCCTCCTGCTGTATGTGAGGATAGGGCGGCTTTCTAATCAGTTAGCAGAGTTCACAGCCAATTACTCCCCCCAAGAGCTGACCTTTACATCTTGTGATGGCGATACAGAATAGCAAAGGCCGGGAATGGAACACAAAAGATGCCGATCACATCCAGAGCAGAATACAATCAGAAATAGTCACAATGTAATTACCATCATATTATACATAGTAGCAGGGGAGGGGAGAGGAGGAGGGGGAGGGGGAGGAGGGGTATATTACCAAAATGTATAGAAGTTAATTAGTTTTATAAGTCACATAAAAATAAACTTTACAAACAAGCAAATAATGAAAAATATAATGAATATATCTCAGTATATACATAGTATATAGAGTCCTATCTATCTATCTATCTATCTATCTATCTATCTATCTCCTATCTATCTATCTATCTATCTATCTATCTATCTATCTCCTATCTATATACCTATCTATCTATCTATCTATCTATCTATCTCCTATCTATCTATCTATCTATCTATCTATCTATCTATCTATCATCTATCTATCTATCTATCTACCTATCTATCTATCTCCTATCTATCTATCTATCTATCTATCTATCTATCTATCTATCTATCATCTATCTATCTATCTATCTATCTCCTATCTATCTATCTATCTATCTATCTATCTATCTATCTCCTATCTATCTATCTATCTATCTATCTATCTATCTATCTATCTATCTATCTATCTATCATCTCCTATCTATCTATCTATCTATCTATCTATCTATCTATCTATCTATCATCTCCTATCTATCTATCTATCTATCTATCTATCTATCTATCTATCTCCTATCTATCTATCTATCTATCTATCTATCTATCTATCTATTGTCTGAGTGGTAGAGGGATCACATCCAACCAGTCAGAGACAGGGACACAAGATTTGCAGCAAACTGGTTTATTTAGAAAAAAAAAAACAGGAAAAATAAATAAACCTTCCACTTCAGGCATACACAACGTGAAACAAAATCCTGCTCATCTGAGCTCTTAACTAAACATTAACAATAAACAAACAATACATGTGGATCTGCATGATACAACTGAGATGTGTTTTTGTGCCTAGTGCAGGCTCTGCGGGGGCGGAGCATGGTAAATAACTCATTGGCCTCCTATGAATTCCTGTGTCATGCTCCTCCCCCGCAGACCCTGCACTATGTGTAACCCAATGTAATAATGTTATTCCCCAAGTGTTCCTTTATTACACTCCAATTAGTCCTCATGGGCAACCCAAAAAACTGTCCTATAACCTCTAGGTAGACGGATTATACGTGGATTCAGCACAGGCCCCTTTAAGCCACTTCTGTGCCTTGTCCTAATTACTTGATCTAAAAAATCCCAAACTCAGCAACTTACCGATCCCGGATTTCAAGTGGCATTTAATTCTGCAAAGCTTCATCCATCAATGTCAATGTCACCGGCTTTGTCCTGGTGTCAGGTGTTTGTGTATCTGAAGATTAACCCTTCATCGTACGGACTCACTGCATAGAAGGATGCAAATGAACCTCAGGCCGAGGGACGAGGAAGGCCGTCTCACGCCGTATCTAATGTGGACTGCTCAGATCTGCCACTGACACTTTGGATACGAAAGTGACACTTTCAGGTTGCTGATGCAAGTAAGAAATGTGTTGCTACTCCTCTGAGACCCCAGTAATGTGCTGGAAGAGTGTGTACCTGCTAATCACTGCCAGCCAGAGCCAGCGGGATAGGGGGCAGAAGAGTGCAGAGCAAGCGGTAACAGGAGTGTAAAGAGCAGAACGCAAAAGGGCCACAGATGTGGATCCAACATGTAATCCTTGTGTGCTGTAAGAGCTGCAAAAAATATTAGAAGTTATAGTCTTGTACATAGGAGTAGTATTATAGTAGTTATAGTCTTGTACATAGGAGCAGTATTATAGTAGTTATATTCTTGTACATAGGAGTAGTATTATAGTAGTTATATTCTTGTACATAGGAGCAGTATTATAGTAGTTATATTCTTGTACATAGGAGCAGTATTATAGTAGTTATATTCCTGTACATAGGAGTACTATTATAGTAGTTATATTCTTGTACATAGGAGGTAGTATTATAGTAGTTATATTCTTGTACATAGGAGTAGTATTATAGTAGTTATATTCTTGTACATAGGAGTAGTATTATAGTAGTTATATTCTTGTACATAGGAGTAGTATTATAGTAGTTATATTCTTGTACATAGGAGCAGTATTATAGTAGTTATATTCTTGTACATAGGAGTAGTATTATAGTAGTTATATTCTTGTACATAGGAGCAGTATTATAGTAGTTATATTCTTGTACATAGGAGTACTATTATAGTAGTTATATTCTTGTACATAGGAGGTAGTATTATAGTAGTTATATTCTTGTACATAGGATTATTATTATAGTAGTTATATTCTTGTACATAGGAGGTAGTATTATAGTAGTTTATATTCTTGTACATAGGAGCAGTATTATAGTAATTATATTCTTGTACATAGGAGTAGTATTATAGTAGTTTATATTCTTGTACATAGGAGTAGTATTATAGTAGTTATATTCTTATACATAGGCGGTAGTATTATAGTAGTTATATTCTTGTACATAGGAGCAGTATTATAGTAGTTATATTCTTGTACATAGGAGCAGTATTATAGTAATTATATTCTTGTACATAGGAGTAGTATTATAGTAGTTATATTCTTGTACATAGGAGTAATAGTATTATAGTAATTATATTCTTGTACATAGGAGTAGTATTATAGTAGTTATATTCTTGTACATAGGAGGTAGTATAATAGTAGTTATATTCTTGTACATAGGAGTTTGTATTATAGTAGTTATATTCTTGTACATAGGAGTAGTATTATATTAGTTATATTCTTGTACATAGGAGTAGTATTATAGTAGTTATATTCTTGTACATAGGAGGTAGTATTATAGTAGTTATATTCTTGTACATAGGAGGTAGTATTATAGTAGTTATATTCTTGTACATAGGAGTAGTATTATAGTAGTTATATTCTTGTACATAGGAGGCAGTATTATAGTAGTTATATTCTTGTATATAGGAGTAGTATTATAGTAGTTATATTCTTGTACATAGGAGCAGTATTATAGTAGTTTATATTCTTGTACATAGGAGGTAGTATTATAGTAGATATATTCTTGTACATAGGAGTAGTATTATAGTAGTTATATTCTTGTATATAGGAGCAATATTATAGTAGTTATATTCTTGTACATAGGAGTTGTATTATAGTAGTTATATTCTTGTACATAGGAGTAGTATTATATTAGTTTATATTCTTGTACATAGGAGTAGTATTATAGTAGTTATATTCTTGTACATAGGAGGTAGTATTATAGTAGTTATATTCTTGTACATAGGAGGTAGTATTATAGTAGTTATATTCTTGTACATAGGGGCAGTATTATAGTAGTTTATATTCTTGTACATAGGAGTAATAGTATTATAGTAATTATATTCTTGTACATAGGAGTAGTATTATAGTAGTTATATTCTTGTACATAGGAGGTAGTATAATAGTAGTTTATATTCTTGTACATAGGAGTTGTATTATAGTAGTTATATTCTTGTACATAGGAGTAGTATTATATTAGTTATATTCTTGTACATAGGAGTAGTATTATAGTAGTTATATTCTTGTACATAGGAGGTAGTATTATAGTAGTTATATTCTTGTACATAGGAGGTAGTATTATAGTAGTTATATTCTTGTACATAGGAGTAGTATTATAGTAGTTATATTTCTTGTACATAGGAGGCAGTATTATAGTAGTTATATTCTTGTATATAGGAGTAGTATTATAGTAGTTTATATTCTTGTACATAGGAGCAGTATTATAGTAGTTATATTCTTGTACATAGGAGGTAGTATTATAGTAGATATATTCTTGTACATAGGAGTAGTATTATAGTAGTTATATTCTTGTATATAGGAGCAATATTATAGTAGTTATATTCTTGTACATAGGAGTTGTATTATAGTAGTTATATTCTTGTACATAGGAGTAGTATTATATTAGTTATATTCTTGTACATAGGAGTAGTATTATAGTAGTTATATTCTTGTACATAGGAGGTAGTATTATAGTAGTTATATTCTTGTACATAGGAGGTAGTATTATAGTAGTTATATTCTTGTACATAGGGGCAGTATTATAGTAGTTATATTCTTGTACATAGGAGTAGTATTATAGTAGTTATATTCTTGTACATAGGAGTAGTATTATAGTAGTTATATTCTTGTACATAGGAGTAGTATTATAGTAGTTATATTCTTGTACATAGGGGCAGTATTATAGTAGTTTATATTCTTGTACATAGGAGTAGTATTATAGTAGTTATATTCTTGTACATAGGAGTAGTATTATAGTAGTTATATTCTTGTACATAGGGGCAGTATTATAGTAGTTATATTCTTGTACATAGGAGTAGTATTATAGTAGTTATATTCTTGTACATAGGAGTAGTATTATAGTAGTTATATTCTTGTACATAGGAGGTAGTATTATAGTAGTTATATTCTTGTACATAGGAGGTAGTATTATAGTAGTTATATTCTTGTACGTAGGAGTAGTATTATAGTAGTTATATTCTTGTACATAGGGGGCAGTATTATAGTAGTTATAGTCTTGTACATAGGAGTAGTATTATAGTAGTTATATCTTGTACATAGGAGGCAGTATTATAGTAGTTATATTCTTGTACATAGGAGGTAGTATTATAGTAGTTATATTCTTGTACATAGGAGGTAGTATTATAGTAGTTATATTCTTGTACGTAGGAGTAGTATTATAGTAGTTATATTCTTGTACATAGGGGGCAGTATTATAGTAGTTATATTCTTGTACATAGGAGTAGTATTATAGTAGTTATATTCTTGTACATAGGAGGCAGTATTATAGTAGTTATATTCTTGTACATAGGAGGCAGTATTATAGTAGTTATATTCTTGTACATAGGAGTAGTATTATAGTAGTTATATTCTTGTACATAGGAGGTAGTATTATAGTAGATATATTCTTGTACATAGGAGTAGTATTATAGTAGTTATATTCTTGTATATAGGAACAATATTATTGTAGTTATATTCTTGTACATAGGAGCAGTATTATAGTAGTTATATTCTTGTACATAGGAGTAGTATTATAGTAGTTATATTCTTGTACATAGGAGGTAGTATTATAGTAGTTATATTCTTGTACATAGGAGCAGTATTATAGTAGTTATATTCTTGTACATAGGAGTAGTATTATAGTAGTTATATTCTTGTACATAGGAGGTAGTATTATAGTAGTTATATTCTTGTACATAGGAGGTAGTATTATAGTAGTTATATTCTTGTACATAGGGGTAGTATTATAGTAGTTATATTCTTGTACATAGGAGCAGTATTATAGTAGTTATATTCTTGTACATAGGAGTAGTATTATAGTAGTTATATTCTTGTACATAGGAGGTAGTATTATAGTAGTTATATTCTTGTACATAGGAGGTATTATTATAGTAGTTATATTCTTGTACATAGGGGTAGTATTATAGTAGTTAAATTCTTGTACATAGGAGCAGTATTATAGTAGTTATATTCTTGTACATAGGAGCAGTATTATAGTAGTTATATTCTTGTACATAGGAGTAGTATTATAGTAGTTATATTCTTGTACATAGGAGCAGTATTATAGTAGTTATATTCTTGTACATAGGAGGTAGTATTATAGTAGTTATATTCTTGTACATAGGAGTAGTATTATAGTAGTTATATTCTTGTACATAGGAGGTAGTATTATAGTAGTTATATTCTTGTACATAGGAGGTAGTATTATAGTAGTTATATTCTTGTACATAGGGGTAGTATTATAGTAGTTATATTCTTGTACATAGGAGCAGTATTATAGTAGTTATATTCTTGTACATAGGATTATTATTATAGTAGTTATATTCTTGTACATAGGAGGTAGTATTATAGTAGTTATATTCTTGTACATAGGAGCAGTATTATAGTAATTATATTCTTGTACATAGGAGTAGTATTATAGTAGTTATATTCTTGTACATAGGAGTAGTATTATAGTAGTTATATTCTTGTACATAGGAGGTAGTATTATAGTAGTTATATTCTTGTACATAGGAGTAGTATTATAGTAGTTATATTCTTGTACATAGGAGTAGTATTACAGTAGTTATATTCTTGTACATAGGAGTAGTATTATAGTAGTTATATTCTTGTACAAAGGAGTAGTATTATAGTAGTTATATTCTTGTACATAGGAGGCAGTATTATAGTAGTTATATTCTTGTACATAGGAGAAGTATTATAGTAGTTATATTCTTGTACATAGGAGTAGTATTATAATAGTTATAGTCTTGTACATAGGAGTAGTATTATAGTAGTTATATTCTTGTACATAGGAGTAATAGTATTATAGTAATTATATTCTTGTACATAGGAGTAGTATTATAGTAGTTATATTCTTGTACATAGGAGGTAATATTATAGTAGTTATATTCTTGTACATAGGAGTAGTATTATAGTAGTTATATTCTTGTACATAGGAGGTAGTATTATAGTAGTTATATTCTTGTACATAGGAGGTAGTATTATAGTAGTTATATTCTTGTACATAGGAGTAGTATTATAGTAGTTATATTCTTGTACATAGGAGGCAGTATTATAGTAGTTATATTCTTGTATATAGGAGTAGTATTATAGTAGTTATATTCTTGTACATAGGAGCAGTATTATAGTAGTTATATTCTTGTACATAGGAGGTAGTATTATAGTAGATATATTCTTGTACATAGGAGTAGTATTATAGTAGTTATATTCTTGTATATAGGAGCAATATTATAGTAGTTATATTCTTGTACATAGGAGTAGTATTATAGTAGTTATATTCTTGTACATAGGAGGTAGTATTATAGTAGTTATATTCTTGTACATAGGAGGTAGTATTATAGTAGTTATATTCTTGTACATAGGGGTAGTATTATAGTAGTTATATTCTTGTACATAGGAGCAGTATTATAGTAGTTATATTCTTGTACATAGGAGCAGTATTATAGTAGTTATATTATTGTACATAGGAGTAGTATTATAGTAGTTATATTCTTGTACATAGGAGCAGTATTATAGTAGTTATATTCTTGTACATAGGAGGTAGTATTATAGTAGTTATATTCTTGTACATAGGAGGTAGTATTATAGTAGTTATAGTCTTGTACATAGGAGGTAGTATTATAGTAGTTATATTCTTGTACATAGGAGTAGTATTATAGTAGTTATATTCTTGTACATAGGAGGTAGTATTATAGTAGTTATAGTCTTGTACATAGGAGGTAGTATTATAGTAGTTATATTCTTGTACATAGGAGGTAGTATTATAGTAGTTATATTCTTGTACATAGGAGCAGTATTATAGTAATTATATTCTTGTACATAGGAGTAGTATTATAGTAGTTATATTCTTGTACATAGGAGTAGTATTATAGTAGTTATATTCTTGTACATAGGAGGTAGTATTATAGTAGTTATATTCTTGTACATAGGAGTAGTATTATAGTAGTTATATTCTTGTACATAGGAGTAGTATTATAGTAGTTATATTCTTGTACATAGGAGTAGTATTACAGTAGTTATATTCTTGTACATAGGAGTAGTATTATAGTAGTTATATTCTTGTACATAGGAGTAGTATTATAGTAGTTATATTCTTGTACATAGGAGGTAGTATTATAGTAGTTATATTCTTGTACATAGGAGAAGTATTATAGTAGTTATAGTCTTGTACATAGGAGGTAGTATTATAGTAGTTATATTCTTGTACATAGGAGTAATAGTATTATAGTAATTATATTCTTGTACATAGGAGTAGTATTATAGTAGTTATATTCTTGTATATAGGAGCAATATTATAGTAGTTATATTCTTGTACATAGGAGTAGTATTATAGTAGTTATATTCTTGTACATAGGAGCAGTATTATAGTAGTTATATTCTTGTACATAGGAGGTAGTATTATAGTAGATATATTCTTGTACATAGGAGTAGTATTATAGTAGTTATATTCTTGTATATAGGAGCAATATTATAGTAGTTATATTCTTGTACATAGGAGTAGTATTATAGTAGTTATATTCTTGTACATAGGAGGTAGTATTATAGTAGTTATATTCTTGTACATAGGAGGTAGTATTATAGTAGTTATATTCTTGTACATAGGGGTAGTATTATAGTAGTTATATTCTTGTACATAGGAGCAGTATTATAGTAGTTATATTCTTGTACATAGGAGCAGTATTATAGTAGTTATATTCTTGTACATAGGAGTAGTATTATAGTAGTTATATTCTTGTACATAGGAGCAGTATTATAGTAGTTATATTCTTGTACATAGGAGGTAGTATTATAGTAGTTATATTCTTGTACATAGGAGTAGTATTATAGTAGTTATATTCTTGTACATAGGAGGTAGTATTATAGTAGTTATATTCTTGTACATAGGAGGTAGTATTATAGTAGTTATATTCTTGTACATAGGAGGTAGTATTATAGTAGTTATATTCTTGTACATAGGAGGTAGTATTATAGTAGTTATATTCTTGTACATAGGAGGTAGTATTATAGTAGTTATATTCTTGTACATAGGAGCAGTATTATAGTAATTATATTCTTGTACATAGGAGTAGTATTATAGTAGTTATATTCTTGTACATAGGAGTAGTATTATAGTAGTTATATTCTTGTACATAGGAGGTAGTATTATAGTAGTTATATTCTTGTACATAGGAGTAGTATTATAGTAGTTATATTCTTGTACATAGGAGTAGTATTATAGTAGTTATATTCTTGTACATAGGAGTAGTATTACAGTAGTTATATTCTTGTACATAGGAGTAGTATTATAGTAGTTATATTCTTGTACATAGGAGTAGTATTATAGTAGTTATATTCTTGTACATAGGAGGTAGTATTATAGTAGTTATATTCTTGTACATAGGAGGTAGTATTATAGTAGTTATATTCTTGTACGTAGTAGTAGTATTATAGTAGTTATATTCTTGTACATAGGAGTAGTATTATAGTAGTTATATTCTTGTATATAGGAGCAGTATTATAGTAGTTATATTCTTGTACATAGAAGGTAGTATTATAGTAGTTATATTCTTGTACATAGGAGGTAGTATTATAGTAGTTATATTCTTGTACATAGGAGTACTATTATAGTAGTTATATTCTTGTACATAGGAGGTAGTATTATAGTAGTTATATTCTTGTACATAGGATTATTATTATAGTAGTTATATTCTTGTACATAGGAGGTAGTATTATAGTAGTTATATTCTCGTACATAGGAGCAGTATTATAGTAATTATATTCTTGTACATAGGAGTAGTATTATAGTAGTTATATTCTTGTACATAGGAGTAGTATTATAGTAGTTATATTCTTATACATAGGCGGTCGTATTATAGTAGTTATATTCTTGTACATAGGAGCAGTATTATAGTAGTTATATTCTTGTACATAGGAGCAGTATTATAGTAATTATATTCTTGTACATAGGAGTAGTATTATAGTAGTTATATTCTTGTACATAGGAGGTAGTATTATAGTAGTTATATTCTTGTACATAGGAGGTAGTATTATAGTAGTTATATTCTTGTACATAGGAGGTAGTATTATAGTAGTTATATTCTTGTACATAGGAGGTAGTATTATAGTAGTTATATTCTTGTACATAGGAGCAGTATTATAGTAATTATATTCTTGTACATAGGAGTAGTATTATAGTAGTTATATTCTTGTACATAGGAGTAGTATTATAGTAGTTATATTCTTGTACATAGGAGGTAGTATTATAGTAGTTATATTCTTGTACGTAGGAGTAGTATTATAGTAGTTATATGCTTGTACATAGGAGTAGTATTATAGTAGTTATATTCTTGTACATAGGAGTAGTATTACAGTAGTTATATTCTTGTACATAGGAGTAGTATTATAGTAGTTATATTCTTGTACATAGGAGTAGTATTATAGTAGTTATATTCTTGTACATAGGAGGTAGTATTATAGTAGTTATATTCTTGTACATAGGAGGTAGTATTATAGTAGTTATATTCTTGTACGTAGTAGTAGTATTATAGTAGTTATATTCTTGAACATAGGAGTAGTATTATAGTAGTTATATTCTTGTACATAGGAGCAGTATTATAGTAGTTATATTCTTGTATATAGGAGCAGTATTATAGTAGTTATATTCTTGTACATAGAAGGTAGTATTATAGTAGTTATATTCTTGTACATAGGAGGTAGTATTATAGTAGTTATATTCTTGTACATAGGAGTACTATTATAGTAGTTATATTCTTGTACATAGGAGGTAGTATTATAGTAGTTATATTCTTGTACATAGGATTATTATTATAGTAGTTATATTCTTGTACATAGGAGGTAGTATTATAGTAGTTATATTCTTGTACATAGGAGCAGTATTATAGTAATTATATTCTTGTACATAGGAGTAGTATTATAGTAGTTATATTCTTGTACATAGGAGTAGTATTATAGTAGTTATATTCTTATACATAGGCGGTCGTATTATAGTAGTTATATTCTTGTACATAGGAGCAGTATTATAGTAGTTATATTCTTGTACATAGGAGCAGTATTATAGTAATTATATTCTTGTACATAGGAGTAGTATTATAGTAGTTATATTCTTGTACATAGGAGTAGTATTATAGTAGTTATATTCTTGTACATAGGAGGTAGTATTATAGTAGTTATATTCTTGTACATAGGAGTAGTATTATAGTAGTTATTTTCTTGTACATAGGAGTAGTATTATAGTAGTTATATTCTTGTACATAGGAGTAGTATTATAGTAGTTATAGTCTTGTACATAGGAGCAGTATTATAGTAGTTATATTCTTGTACATAGGAGTAGTATTATAGTAGTTATATTCTTGTACATAGGAGTAGTATTATAGTAGTTATATTCTTGTACATAGGAGGTAGTATTATAGTAGTTATATTCTTGTACATAGGAGGTAGTATTATAATAGTTATATTCTTGTACATAGGAGGTAGTATTATAGTAGTTATATTCTTGTACATAGGAGGTAGTATTATAGTAGTTATATTCTTGTACATAGGAGCAGTATTATAGTAATTATATTCTTGTACATAGGAGCAGTATTATAGTAGTTATATTCTTGTACATAGGAGTAGTATTATAGTAGTTATATTCTTGTACATAGGAGCAGTATTATAGTAGTTATATTCTTGTACATAGGAGGTAGTATTATAGTAGTTATATTCTTGTACATAGGAGTAGTATTATAGTAGTTATATTCTTGTATATAGGAGCAATATTATTGTAGTTATATTCTTGTACATAGGAGCAGTATTATAGTAGTTATATTCTTGTACATAGGAGTAGTATTATAGTAGTTATATTCTTGTACATAGGAGGTAGTATTATAGTAGTTATATTCTTGTACATAGGAGGTAGTATTATAGTAGTTATATTCTTGTACATAGGAGGTAGTATTATAGTAGTTATATTCTTGTACATAGGAGGTAGTATTATAGTAGTTATATTCTTGTACATAGGAGGTAGTATTATAGTAGTTATATTCTTGTACATAGGAGCAGTATTATAGTAGTTATATTCTTGTACATAGGAGGTAGTATTATAGTAGTTATATTCTTGTACATAGGAGTAGTATTATAGTAGTTATATTCTTGTACATAGGAGGTAGTATTATAGTAGTTATATTCTTGTACATAGGAGGTAGTATTATAGTAGTTATATTCTTGTACATAGGAGGTAGTATTATAGTAGTTATATTCTTGTACATAGGAGGTAGTATTATAGTAGTTATATTCTTGTACATAGGAGGTAGTATTATAGTAGTTATATTCTTGTACATAGGAGCAGTATTATAGTAATTATATTCTTGTACATAGGAGTAGTATTATAGTAGTTATATTCTTGTACATAGGAGTAGTATTATAGTAGTTATATTCTTGTACATAGGAGGTAGTATTATAGTAGTTATATTCTTGTACATAGGAGTAGTATTATAGTAGTTATATTCTTGTACATAGGAGTAGTATTATAGTAGTTATATTCTTGTACATAGGAGTAGTATTACAGTAGTTATATTCTTGTACATAGGAGTAGTATTATAGTAGTTATATTCTTGTACATAGGAGTAGTATTATAGTAGTTATATTCTTGTACATAGGAGGTAGTATTATAGTAGTTATATTCTTGTACATAGGAGGTAGTATTATAGTAGTTATATTCTTGTACATAGGAGGTAGTATTATAGTAGTTATATTCTTGTACGTAGTAGTAGTATTATAGTAGTTATATTCTTGTACATAGGAGTAGTATTATAGTAGTTATATTCTTGTACATAGGAGCAGTATTATAGTAGTTATATTCTTGTATATAGGAGCAGTATTATAGTAGTTATATTCTTGTACATAGAAGGTAGTATTATAGTAGTTATATTCTTGTACATAGGAGGTAGTATTATAGTAGTTATATTCTTGTACATAGGAGTACTATTATAGTAGTTATATTCTTGTACATAGGAGGTAGTATTATAGTAGTTATATTCTTGTACATAGGATTATTATTATAGTAGTTATATTCTTGTACATAGGAGGTAGTATTATAGTAGTTATATTCTTGTACATAGGAGCAGTATTATAGTAGTTATATTCTTGTACATAGGAGCAGTATTATAGTAATTATATTCTTGTACATAGGAGTAGTATTATAGTAGTTATATTCTTGTACATAGGAGTAGTATTATAGTAGTTATATTCTTGTACATAGGAGGTAGTATTATAGTAGTTATATTCTTGTACATAGGAGTAGTATTATAGTAGTTATATTCTTGTACATAGGAGTAGTATTATAGTAGTTATATTCTTGTACATAGGAGTAGTATTATAGTAGTTATAGTCTTGTACATAGGAGCAGTATTATAGTAGTTATATTCTTGTACATAGGAGTAGTATTATAGTAGTTATATTCTTGTACATAGGAGTAGTATTATAGTAGTTATATTCTTGTACATAGGAGGTAGTATTATAGTAGTTATATTCTTGTACATAGGAGGTAGTATTATAATAGTTATATTCTTGTACATAGGAGGTAGTATTATAGTAGTTATATTCTCGTACATAGGAGGTAGTATTATAGTAGTTATATTCTTGTACATAGGAGCAGTATTATAGTAATTATATTCTTGTACATAGGAGTAGTATTATAGTAGTTATATTCTTGTACATAGGAGTAGTATTATAGTAGTTATATTCTTGTACATAGGAGTAGTATTATAGTAGTTATATTCTTGTACATAGGAGTAGTATTATAGTAGTTATATTCTTGTACATAGGAGTAGTATTACAGTAGTTATATTCTTGTACATAGGAGTAGTATTATAGTAGTTATATTCTTGTACATAGGAGTAGTATTATAGTAGTTATATTCTTGTACATAGGAGGTAGTATTATAGTAGGTATATTCTTGTACATAGGAGGTAGTATTATAGTAGTTATATTCTTGTACGTAGGAGTAGTATTATAATAGTTATATTCTTGTACATAGGAGTAGTATTATAGTAGTTATATTCTTGTACATAGGAGCAGTATTATAGTAGTTGTATTCTTGTATATAGGAGCAGTATTATAGTAGTTATATTCTTGTACATAGGAGGTAGTATTATAGTAGTTATATTCTTGTACATAGAAGGTAGTATTATAGTAGTTATATTCTTGTACATAGAAGGTACTATTATAGTAGGTATATTCTTGTACATAGGAGGTAGTATTATAGTAGTTATATTCTTGTACATAGGATTATTATTATAGTAGTTATATTCTTGTACATAGGAGGTAGTATTATAGTAGTTATATTCTTGTACATAGGAGCAGTATTATAGTAATTATATTCTTGTACATAGGAGTAGTATTATAGTAGTTATATTCTTGTACATAGGAGTAGTATTATAGTAGTTATATTCTTATACATAGGCGGTAGTATTATAGTAGTTATATTCTTGTACATAGGAGCAGTATTATAGTAGTTATATTCTTGTACATAGGAGCAGTATTATAGTAATTATATTCTTGTACATAGGAGTAGTATTATAGTAGTTATATTGTACATAGGAGTAGTATTATAGTAGATATATTCTTGTACATAGGAGGTAGTATTATAGTAGTTATATTCTTGTACATAGGAGTAGTATTATAGTAGTTATATTCTTGTACATAGGAGTAGTATTATAGTAGTTATATTCTTGTACATAGGAGTAGTATTATAGTAGTTATAGTCTTGTACATAGGAGCAGTATTATAGTAGTTATATTCTTGTACATAGGAGTAGTATTATAGTAGTTATATTCTTGTACATAGGATTATTATTATAGTAGTTATATTCTTGTACATAGGAGGTAGTATTATAGTAGTTATATTCTTGTACATAGGAGGTAGTATTATAGTAGTTATATTCTTGTACATAGGAGCAGTATTATAGTAATTATATTCTTGTACATAGGAGTAGTATTATAGTAGTTATATTCTTGTACATAGGAGTAGTATTATAGTAGTTATATTCTTATACATAGGCGGTAGTATTATAGTAGTTATATTCTTGTACATAGGAGCAGTATTATAGTAGTTATATTCTTGTACATAGGAGCAGTATTATAGTAATTATATTCTTGTACATAGGAGTAGTATTATAGTAGTTATATTGTACATAGGAGTAGTATTATAGTAGATATATTCTTGTACATAGGAGGTAGTATTATAGTAGTTATATTCTTGTACATAGGAGTAGTATTATAGTAGTTATATTCTTGTACATAGGAGTAGTATTATAGTAGTTATATTCTTGTACATAGGAGTAGTATTATAGTAGTTATAGTCTTGTACATAGGAGCAGTATTATAGTAGTTATATTCTTGTACATAGGAGTAGTATTATAGTAGTTATATTCTTGTACATAGGATTATTATTATAGTAGTTATATTCTTGTACATAGGAGGTAGTATTATAGTAGTTATATTCTTGTACATAGGAGTAGTATTATAGTAGTTATATTCTTGTACATAGGAGCAGTATTATAGTAATTATATTCTTGTACATAGGAGTAGTATTATAGTAGTTATATTCTTGTACATAGGAGTAGAATTATAGTAGTTATATACTTGTACATAGGAGGTAGTATTATAGTAGTTATATTCTTGTACATAGGAGTAGTATTATAGTAGTTATATTCTTGTACATAGGAGTAGTATTATAGTAGTTATATTCTTGTACATAGGAGTAGTATTACAGTAGTTATATTCTTGTACATAGGAGTAGTATTATAGTAGTTATATTCTTGTACATAGGAGTAGTATTATAGTAGTTATATTCTTGTACATAGGAGTAGTATTACAGTAGTTATATTCTTGTACATAGGAGTAGTATTATAGTAGTTATATTCTTGTACATAGGAGGCAGTATTGTAGTAGTTATATTCTTGTACATAGGAGGCAGTATTATAGTAGTTATATTCTTGTACATAGGAGGTAGTATTATAGTAGTTATATTCTTGTACATAGACGAAGTATTATAGTAGTTATATTCTTGTACATAGGAGTAGTATTATAATAGTTATAGTCTTGTACATAGGAGTAATAGTATTATAGTAGTTATATTCTTGTACATAGGAGGTAGTATTATAGTAGTTATATTCTTGTACATAGGAGTAATAGTATTATAGTAATTATATTCTTGTACATAGGAGTAGTATTATAGTAGTTATATTCTTGTACATAGGAGGTAATATTATAGTAGTTATATTTGTGTACATAGGAGGTAGTATAATAGTAGTTATATTCTTGTATATAGGAGCAATATTATTGTAGTTATATTCTTGTACATAGGAGCAGTATTATAGTAGTTATATTCTTGTACATAGGAGTAGTATTATAGTAGTTATATTCTTGTACATAGGAGGTAGTATTATAGTAGTTATATTCTTGTACATAGGAGGTAGTATTATAGTAGTTATATTCTTGTACATAGGGGTAGTATTATAGTAGTTATATTCTTGTACATAGGAGCAGTATTATAGTAGTTATATTCTTGTACATAGGAGCAGTATTATAGTAGTTATATTCTTGTACATAGGAGTAGTATTATAGTAGTTATATTCTTGTACATAGGAGGTAGTATTATAGTAGTTATATTCTTGTACATAGGAGGTAGTATTATAGTAGTTATATTCTTGTACATAGGGGTAGTATTATAGTAGTTATATTCTTGTACATAGGAGCAGTATTATAGTAGTTATATTCTTGTACATAGGAGCAGTATTATAGTAGTTATATTCTTGTACATAGGAGTAGTATTATAGTAGTTATATTCTTGTACATAGGAGCAGTATTATAGTAGTTATATTCTTGTACATAGGAGGTAGTATTATAGTAGTTATATTCTTGTACATAGGAGTAGTATTATAGTAGTTATATTCTTGTACATAGGAGGTAGTATTATAGTAGTTATATTCTTGTACATAGGAGGTAGTATTATAGTAGTTATATTCTTGTACATAGGAGCAGTATTATAGTAGTTATATTCTTGTACATAGGATTATTATTATAGTAGTTATATTCTTGTACATAGGAGGTAGTATTATAGTAGTTATATTCTTGTACATAGGGGTAGTATTATAGTAGTTATATTCTTGTACATAGGAGCAGTATTATAGTAGTTATATTCTTGTACATAGGAGCAGTATTATAGTAGTTATATTCTTGTACATAGGAGTAGTATTATAGTAGTTATATTCTTGTACATAGGAGTAGTATTACAGTAGTTATATTCTTGTACATAGGAGTAGTATTATAGTAGTTATATTCTTGTACAAAGGAGTAGTATTATAGTAGTTATATTCTTGTACATAGGAGGCAGTATTATAGTAGTTATATTCTTGTACATAGGAGGTAGTATTATAGTAGTTATATTCTTGTACATAGGAGAAGTATTATAGTAGTTATATTCTTGTACATAGGAGTAGTATTATAATAGTTATAGTCTTGTACATAGGAGTAGTATTATAGTAGTTATATTATTGTACATAGGAGGTAGTATTATAGTAGTTATATTCTTGTACATAGGAGTAATAGTATTATAGTAATTATATTCTTGTACATAGGAGTAGTATTATAGTAGTTATATTCTTGTACATAGGAGGTAATATTATAGTAGTTATATTCGTGTACATAGGAGGTAGTATAATAGTAGTTATATTCTTGTACATAGGAGTTGTATTATAGTAGTTATATTCTTGTACATAGGAGTAGTATTATATTAGTTATATTCTTGTACATAGGAGTAGTATTATAGTAGTTATATTCTTGTACATAGGAGTAGTATTATAGTAGTTATATTCTTGTACATAGGAGGTAGTATTATAGTAGTTATATTCTTGTACATAGGAGGTAGTATTATAGTAGTTATATTCTTGTACATAGGAGTAGTATTATAGTAGTTATATTCTTGTACATAGGAGGCAGTATTATAGTAGTTATATTCTTGTATATAGGAGTAGTATTATAGTAGTTATATTCTTGTACATAGGAGCAGTATTATAGTAGTTATATTCTTGTACATAGGAGGTAGTATTATAGTAGATATATTCTTGTACATAGGAGTAGTATTATAGTAGTTATATTCTTGTATATAGGAGCAATATTATAGTAGTTATATTCTTGTACATAGGAGTAGTATTATAGTAGTTATATTCTTGTACATAGGAGGTAGTATTATAGTAGTTATATTCTTGTACATAGGAGGTAGTATTATAGTAGTTATATTCTTGTACATAGGGGTAGTATTATAGTAGTTATATTCTTGTACATAGGAGCAGTATTATAGTAGTTATATTCTTGTACATAGGAGCAGTATTATAGTAGTTATATTCTTGTACATAGGAGTAGTATTATAGTAGTTATATTCTTGTACATAGGAGCAGTATTGTAGTAGTTATATTCTTGTACATAGGAGGTAGTATTATAGTAGTTATATTCTTGTACATAGGAGTAGTATTATAGTAGTTATATTCTTGTACATAGGAGGTAGTATTATAGTAGTTATAGTCTTGTACATAGGAGGTAGTATTATAGTAGTTATATTCTTGTACATAGGAGGTAGTATTATAGTAGTTATATTCTTGTACATAGGAGCAGTATTATAGTAATTATATTCTTGTACATAGGAGCAGTATTATAGTAGTTATATTCTTGTACATAGGAGTAGTATTATAGTAGTTATATTCTTGTACATAGGAGTAGTATTATAGTAGTTATATTCTTGTACATAGGAGTAGTATTATAGTAGTTATATTCTTGTACATAGGAGGTAGTATTATAGTAGTTATATTCTTGTACGTAGGAGGTAGTATTATAGTAGTTATATTCTTGTACATAGGAGCAGTATTATAGTAGTTATATTCTTGTACATAGGAGTAGTATTATAGTAGTTATATTCTTGTACATAGGAGGTAGTATTAAAGTAGTTATATTTTTGTACATAGGAGGTAGTATTATAGTAGTTATATTCTTGTACATAGGAGGTAGTATTATAGTAGTTATATTCTTGTACATAGGAGGTAGTATTATAGTAGTTATATTCTTGTACATAGGGGTAGTATTATAGTAGTTATATTTTTGTACATATGAGCAGTATTATAGTAGTTATATTCTTGTACATAGGAGTAGTATTATAGTAGTTATATTCTTGTACATAGGAGCAGTATTATAGTAGTTATATTCTTGTATATAGAGCAGTATTACAGTAGTTTTATTCCTATACATTGGGCAGTATTTTAGCTGTAGTGTGACCTCAATCTTCTACCTACAGGGTAGAATCCTAAATTATTCCTTGAAGTTCCTAATAATCTATTGTAAAAGTAACCATTCATCCATTCACTGAATTCTTCTATGAGCCGGGGCAGAGATTTTGGTATTTTCATCTCATCAGAGTTAATTGCACTTTTTTCTAATCAAGAGAAATCATAACAGACTGTTTGAAGTAAGATAAATGGCTTTTCTGGCTCTTTCTGTCCCTGCGCATCAATTTTTGCTTGAAGCTTCCAATTCTGAGTGTTTTCTCTTCCTGGCTCAAAAATCCTGTCTTTGCTGAGGTCAGATTAGGACACAACCTTCATAGTATTCCATCAGATTCTCTGTCATACGAAACTTCAGGGATGTCTATAAAACATTTTGTCATCCTGTGTCAGTCTTCAGTGCACTTTTTGCATTTCATTCATGAATCCTAAATCTTATATTGTATATAAATGTTCAGGCTGCTGTTGTGCCCTGGACCATGGATGACAAAGCCATATGTACAGGTAAAGGAGAGGAGATCTGCAGAGTGTGTAGGCTGTAGGGTCTGTAGAGTGTGTAGGGTCTGTGGGGTCTGTAGGGTGTAGGGTTTGCAGGAAGGGTCCGATGTGCAGATAGCAGAGGTTTCTCTATGCTGCAACCTCTAACCAGGCCCTATAAGAGGAATCACATCCCGGTGCTTTCTGTTCAGTGCCCTGCAGAGAGGTCTGGCCTCAGAGATCTGCTGACACCAACCTGGCTGTTTAAGTAGGAAACAAACGGCTCCATCTGAATACGGCCTATTATGCTCACTCAGACAGAACATCTAAACAGGCGAGTGTGGCGTCAGCTGCCTCTCCCGTCCTCGGCCCCAAATTGATGGTGATGAAGCAGACCTGGGGATCGATTTATCAAGCTGTGCAGAGATGGTCTATGTACAGAAATTCATTGGATAAATTTGGTCTGGGGTAATACATGATCCGCGGGTGACACCAAGAACTCACAATAATGTCCCCCAATCCCGCAGATAGGAGATATTATACAGTGTCTGATCCAGGGCGGCAGTAAGTGTGCTGAAAACTCCTACAGATGTGGTAATACAGATCCAGGGAAGTATAGTCTGATCCTAAAGGAGAAGCTGGGGTGGCCATACTAGCTAAAAGGAAAAATAGTGAGCGCAGCTCTGGAGTATAATACAGGATAAGTAATATAATGTATGTACACAGTGACTGTACCAGCAGAATAGTGAGCGCAGCTCTGGAGTATAATACAGGATAAGTAATATAATGTATGTACACAGTGACTGTACCAGCAGAATAGTGAGCGCAGCTCTGGAGTATAATACAGGATAAGTAATATAATGTATGTACACAGTGACTGTACCAGCAGAATAGTGAGCGCAGCTCTGGAGTATAATACAGGATAAGTAATATAATGTATGTACACAGTGACTGTACCAGCAGAATAGTGAGCGCAGCTCTGGAGTATAATACAGGATAAGTAATGTAATGTATGTACACAGTGACTGTACCAGCAGAATAGTGAGCGCAGCTCTGGAGTATAATACAGGATAAGTAATGTAATGTATGTACACAGTGACTGCACCAGCAGAATAGTGAGCGCAGCTCTGGAGTATAATACAGGATAAGTAATGTAATGTATGTACACAGTGACTGTACCAGCAGAATAGTGAGCGCAGCTCTGGAGTATAATACAGGATAAGTAATGTAATGTATGTACACAGTGACTGCACCAGCAGAATAGTGAGCGCAGCTCTGGAGTATAATACAGGATAAGTAATATAATGTATGTACACAGTGACTGTACCAGCAGAATAGTGAGCGCAGCTCTGGAGTATAATACAGGATAAGTAATATAATGTATGTACACAGTGACTGTACCAGCAGAATAGTGAGCACAGCTCTGGAGTATAATACAGGATAAGTAATATAATGTATGTACACAGTGACTGTACCAGCAGAATAGTGAGCGCAGCTCTGGAGTATAATACAGGATAAGTAATATAATGTATGTACACAGTGACTGCACCAGCAGAATAGTGAGCGCAGCTCTAGAGTATAATACAGGATAAGTAATGTAATGTATGTACACAGTGACTGCACCAGCAGAATAGTGAGCGCAGCTCTGGAGTATAATACAGGATAAGTAATGTAATGTATGTACACAGTGACTGTACCAGCAGAATAGTGAGCGCAGATCTGGAGTATAATACAGGATAAGTAATGTAATGTATGTACACAGTGACTGTACCAGCAGAATAGTGAGCGCAGCTCTGGAGTATAATACAGGATAAGTAATGTAATGTATGTACACAGTGACAGCACCAGCAGAATAGTGAGCGCAGCTCTGGAGTATAATACAGGATAAGTAATGTAATGTATGTACACAGTGACTGTACCAGCAGAATAGTGAGCGCAGCTCTGGAGTATAATACAGGATAAGTAATGTAATGTATGTACACAGTGACTGCACCAGCAGAATAGTGAGCGCAGCTCTGGAGTATAATACAGGATAAGTAATGTAATGTATGTACACAGTGACTGCACCAGCAGAATAGTGAGCGCAGCTCTGGAGTATAATACAGGATAAGTAATGTAATGTATGTACACAGTGACTGTACCAGCAGAATAGTGAGCGCAGCTCTGGAGTATAATACAGGATAAGTAATGTAATGTATGTACACAGTGACTGTACCAGCAGAATAGTGAGCGCAGCTCTGGAGTATAATACAGGATAAGTAATGTAATGTATGTACACAGTGACTGCACCAGCAGAATAGTGAGCACAGCTCTGGAGTATAATACAGGATAAGTAATGTAATGTTTAATTTAACTCTTACAATTGCCACCTATGTAATGCATTGCCCGTTTCAGCTTTTCTGGCTTTGTGCAGATGTTACAGTCACTTTCTTAATCATTTTCCTATATGTTTTACTTATGATAGTTGATGTTTTTTATAACATTGTACTAGTATTTTTGGAGTTGATGTTCTCAGCCCCTCGGGAAACATTGGAATATTCTGAGTTACTGATTACAATCTCCTAAACCTTCTTCAGGGAAACCTTCTGGGGACAGAGAACCTGATTCAATTATGGCACTTTGGCTTACTTCAGCATTCTGTGGCTTTAACATACCATGTAGCCGGCGATCAATAAACCTGGGTGAGACCTCCATCGTACACTTCAATATACGCCTGAAGCTTAAGACCTGAAATTGTCCTCATGTATTGTTCCAGTTACATGTGATCGCTGCAAACAAATGTCAAGGAGTAAATATAATGATGTGAGGGTGAAATTGTTTCTGTACATGGAAAACAATGAATATATGTTACTGGGGTTCTAGGAGAATTCTATAGGGAAGACAATGCCACGTGGGAACAGCAGGAGCAAAGTCAATATAGATCTCATAAATGGAGCCGAAACATTGTTAATTTGTTAGTTTGTTTTAATTGTTACAATTTTTAAGACTCAAATCAAGAAAATATGGAACTCACATCCATTGAAAGATCTCTCCCGACTAGCAAAGACGACGCTGGTTCTGCAGCAGGCTCGTCCTTGCTAGTCGGGAGAGCTGGCAGCTTGCTGTTATGAGGGAGCTTACTTTTTTGTCATAGGAATGCATTGACCAGCGTTGATTGGCCAGTGTACAGCGTTAGGCCAATCATCGCTGGTTCTGCCAGAGTCTTGTCTGTGAGGAGGCGGAATCTAAGATTGGACTACAATGGAGACTGCTTAGACTCCGCCTCCTCACAGACGAGCCTCTGGCAGAACCAGCGTTGATTGGCCGAATGCTGTACACTGACCAATCAACGCTGGTCAATGCATTCCTATGAGAAAAAGTCAGCTCCCTCGTAACAGCAAGCTGCCAGCTCTCCCGACTAGCAAGGACGAGCCTGCTGCAGAACCTACACTGTATAGCATTCAGCCATTCAATGCTGGTTCTGAATCGAATATTTACTGTGAATAGCTAGTAGTATTCGATCGAGTACGAATATTTCAAATATCATAGTATTCGATCGAATACCTACTCGATCGAATACAACTCGCTCATCTCTACATGTAACCCTTATGCAGTGATCGGGTCTTCACTACAGGTCACTTATACTGGTATAGGTGACGGTTGACCCTGGCAGGTCAAAGGACCCTGTTGAAACCTGCGTACGTGACACCAAAAGGACAAGTGAGAGTCAGAGTCAGGTATCCAGATAGTTACCTATACACATGACACAGGCTCAGAGTGAGATATACAGGATAGAGGTTGAGGTCAGGGCTGGCAGACAAGGATCAGAGTCAGATTACAAGCCGAGGTCAAGCACAGATGATCATAACTTTTGGTGGACACTAGCTAGGATATGTCAGTGGTATCAGCTCAACAATGGACACCACTGACAAACAGCAGATATCAGAAGCCACAGTGCTGATCTGCAGAGGTGCATTGTGTTGAAATCCCTTAACTAAGCTGATCTTGATGAGCTATCTTAGGATCAGTCTTTAATATCTAAATCTTGAAAAATCACTTAAAATGGGGTTACTTGGGGAATCGTTACCAAAGGGACTTAAAGGGTCAAAACTTAACCAAAACTATATACACATCACTCTGTTACTCATCACTACTGCTCCGGGGCTTACCAGGTCCAGGCTGGTCTCTGCTTCTTGCTCCATCTCATCACACTGGTAAATAGAAATGTTCATGTGGCCATAGTGGCCAGTAGCCGAGATGGGTTACTTTTATGGCCAGGGATTGGTTGTGTTGACATTTGCAAACACTTCTTGTTTGGCGATTACATCAGGAAATGGAGTCCAGGAAATGCAGAAGCAGGGGGTAGATGATGTGAGTATAGTTTAAGTTATTTTTTTGTCCATTCTGTTCCTTTGGTAACCTTTTTTATTCAGCATGAAATCCCTTTAAGGCCGTGGCCCCATGTGGAGGAAACCTCTGCAAAAAGCGCTATGGGAAAAAGCATGACGCAGTTTTTTTCACAACGCTTTTTTGCTGTGGCTCGCTACTTGGCGCCCAAAAAGGACCTTTCGCCACCTCCACTAACTGAAACTTTTTGCATTCTCTGCTCCACTGATTCTGATGCAATGGGAGGTTTTTCTCTAGCCCCCGCCATTCCTGAACATTCAATAGCGCTACATCTAATATGAGTTGGAGCTCGTGCCAGTCCATATGGGGGGGAGGACCAGAGTTAGAGTCTCCTGCTCTTAGCATGTCTGTGTATTAGAACAGCTATAGTAATATTGTATCACATCGAGTATTAGAAACAAAGTATAACACAATACTGATCCCCACTCTACACAATTCCTTCCAACTGTCTGGAAATTGGCTTTTGTGTTGACGAGGATTAAAGAAGACTTAACTATCGGATGTTTTCAAAAGAAAGCTGGAAAGCGTCATCTTTATTACTTTTATTAGCCTGTCAATCCATCGTCCCTGAGTAAAAGGACACTGTGTTCTTCAGGTGCAGTAAATTTAATTTGATGTGTTTGGACAGACTTGTGTCATTATCAGGTTTATTGAGTGCGCGAGTGGCCGGAGATGGAGATAATGGCAGAGCAATTGGCTGGAGTCACCTCTAGACTTCTGATTGGGCTCTCACCTGCTCTAGGTGTCCATGCTCCCTTCATATGACCTCAATGGCCGGCATATTACTTGATTATATTACTTTACGCCGCTCCAAATGGAAATCCCATTAGCGAGTCCTAGACGTTACAAATCGCCTGATATTTACAGATACAATGTATTCATTTGCATTTCGAGCCTTTGCCTGCAAAGCCTAATGAGAAAAAATTATATCCCGGTCTTGTATCACTTAACGACGAGTTTAGTAAAACCTATTTACATGTAAATCAACATTTACCTGACTCTCACAATTACCCGGTGAGATAAAGCAGAACATTGAACAGACAAGCAGCACGGCTAATGTAGAAACGCCTTGAAAATTGTCCAGACACAAGTTTTCAATAAATATTCATTAAGCATGAAAGCCAACCTTTCTCTCCGTGCCCTTATCTTACGAGGTGACGGCGGGACGTTAAACAAAGACTTCGGGAGCAATACAATACCTTATGCTCTCCTTGACCCATCCTCCACCCACTGACTACTTCAACCCTTCAGCCTATTTACAAAAAATGACTAGAGGAATACAAAAATACTTTATATCCTTCGCTCCAACAACCAGTAGCCATCTTCATTAGAGACACAGTATCCGGGGAAGAGGCTGAAGAAGCTCGCGGCTTTTCTCCAGATGCCCAGATGTTTCTCCAACAGTAACAGCTGGCGATAGATCGTCTTGTCTTCGAAACCCTACAGAGCCATTTTCGCCAGTGGGAATGATAAATTAATCACAAAGTGGTTTCCTAACAGGCTGGAAGGACTTATACAATATGGAGTAGTCAATAGAAACATCCATATACTGCCTCATTGTGGTCCTGATGTTGTTACATTATACGCATCTTGTTATGGGTCTCAGTAGATGGTGGAGCCTCTAGGTTTGTTACAGAATAGTTAGGTAGCGGGTCTCATGGACCTCACCATTGTCCAGTCATGTCCCCTACATGGAGCTACAGATGTATCCTTCTCTGGTACTATATATATTCAAAACTGGTCATCAAATGTCTCTCATTGTGTGATATCTCAAGCCAAGATGAAGGTTAGAATGGATATCACCAAGAGGAATGGTAAGGACAGACACATTTGTATTGAGGTTTTCGGTTAGATCTCCAAAACGATGATTAGTGATGGGTGTGCTCTCGAGGTTTGTTATGCAAACAGTTGCATGGTTTCCAGAAAAAATTGTTTCAGACTGAACTTGTTCAGTTAGAAGTGAAAGTTTGTAGAGCAAAGTTGGTTTTACTATATTGAAGACCTTCAGGAACCGGAGTATAATAATCAGAGGCTGCGGAGACCTGAAGAAACTCCAGAGTATAATGATGACCTTTGGTGGATTCATGCTAGACAAATCCCAAAAATTTTAGATTCAGATGAGCCCTGATTTTTTTTTGAAAATTCATAAAAACCCAGCCCAATTGGTTTTGCCCATCTCTAGTAGTCCAGTTGATAGAAGTCGTACTGTTAAAGATGCCAAGGAGGAACAAGGTGATGAGACAGCCAAGGTGCAATGCTAGACAGAGGTGAAGGATATAGAGCTGAGGACAATGTCAGAGAGTCCACCAAGGAAAGGAAAAAGTTTTGTCTTTGTACCGTGTTAGCCAGTGGGTAGGAAATATTAAAAAAAAAAAAAAAAACAACAAACAGACTCTCAAGTTTTTTTGTTTTTTTATATCACCAAGGAAAGGAGCATGCTTTGAGCATATAGATCGAAGGTATGTGATGACATCATTGGGTTACAAAGTTTCTTGCAGAAAAAAGTGGTAGGAAATGGTCCAGGCTATTGTATCCAATAAGTATCATCTAAGCTGAGACTTTGGTAGCGAATTCAAGGAATCCTCCAACATCTCAGGTCATAGAAACTGGTTAGGAATGGGGATCCGGGAGGTGTCGGCACAAGAACAGCAGGGGATTAGTGCTACTCTTAGCTTTTGTCTATTTTATAGCATTTTAAGCTAAACAATTAGCTGGACAACCCCGTAACCTGACCAATCCTGGTAGATGTTACTTGGGGAGACTGTCAGCCTCGCAATGCATCTTGCTCCACAAGACAGTTGAGGTTGTTAGATGTCTTACAGTCTTACTATGTATAGGTCTTATTATGGATATAGGTGTAGAGGTCACTACTATACTGTATACATGTCAATTCCATCTGTGGTGCCCAGTAGAGACCCAAAGTCCCAAACCTCCAGCTCATCCACCATCACCTACATGAGCTATGTGCAGATAGATATTAACTGTACAAATATCTTTTGCTCGGCGGTTTGGGAAGGAGCCCTGATAATGTGATATAATCTTAATCCAATCAGCGCTCTCGCATAGTTACATAGCGCCTCATCATAAAGCGCTCACAGGTAATTCTAATAAATGGCTTTACAGATGAGCTTTTAATGTCCTCTTCAGATGGTCCAATAATAGAGTAAGTAGGTTAATCGTGGGTAGACAATTTATAATTCTCCAAGAATAATAAGGTTCCTGCCACCAATCTATAGCGCCACCTTAATGAGCCATTAACAGATATTAATGCATAGGTGGGAGATTTCCATAAACTTTCTTATGATGAAGGAAATTAGGTTTCGGTAAAAGAATGGAGTAAGAGAAATTTCCAAATTTGAATAAAGATAATGGGAAGAAACAAATGTCAACTGGGACAAAGATGATCCAATAAGCAGTTGATAAGTGGATTCAAGCCATAAGTAACCAAGCGGTCAATGATTCACATGGCTGGATATCAATACACCATCTATGCCCATCTACACTCACCGGCCACTTTATTAGGTAGACCATGCTAGTAACGGGTTGGACCCCCTTTTGCCTTCAGAACTGCCTCAATTCTTCGTGGCATAGATACAACAAGGTGCTGGAAGCATTCCTCAGAGATTTTGGTCCATATTGACATGATGGCATCACACAGTTGCAGTCGCAGATTTGTCGGCTGCACATCCATGATGCGAATCTCCCGTTCCACCACATCCCAAAGATGCTCCTCTATTGGATTGAGATCTGGTGACTGTGGAGGCCATTGGAGTACAGTGAACTCATTGTCATGTTCAAGAAACCAGTCTGAGATGATTCCAGCTTTATGACATGGCATTGCATTATCCTGCTGAAAGTAGCCATCAGATGTTGGGTACATTGTGGTCATAAAGGGATGGACATGGTCAGCAACAATACTCAGGTAGGCTTTGGCATTGCAACGATGCTCAATTGGTACCAAGGGGCCCAAAGAGTGCCAAGAAAATATTCCCCACACCATGACACCACCACCACCAGCCTGAACCGTTACCGATACAAGGCAGGATGGATCCATGCTTTCATGTTGTTGACGCCAAATTCTGACCCTACCATCCAAATGTCACAGCAGAAATCGAGACTCATCAGACCAGGCAACGTTTTTCCAATCATCAATTGTCCAATTTCGATGAGCTTGTGCAAATTGTAGCCTCAGTTTCCTGTTCTTAGCTGAAAGGAGTGGCACCCGGTGTGGTCTTCTGCTGCTGTAGCCCATCTGTAGCCTCAAAGTTGGACGTCCTGTGCGGCGTTCAGAGATGCTCTTCTGGCTACCTTGGTTGTAACGGGTGGCTATTTGAGTCACTGTTGCCTTTCTATCAGCTGGAACCAGTCTGGCCATTCTCCTCTGACCTCTGGCATCAACAACGCATTTCCGCCCCCCACAGAACTGCCGCTCACTGGATGTTTTTTCTTTTTCGGACCATTCTCTGTAAACCCTAGAGATGGTTGTGCGTGAAAATCCCAGTAGATCAGCAGTTTCTGAAATACTCAGACCAGCCCTTCTGGCACCAACAACCATGCCACGTTCAAAGGCACTCAAATCACCTTTCTTCCCCATACTGATGCTCGGTTTGAACTGCAGGAGATTGTCTTGACCATGTCTACATGCCTAAATGCACTGAGTTGCCGCCATGTGATTGGCTGATTAGAAATTAAGTGTTAACGAGCAGTTGGACAGGTGTACCTAATAAAGGGGCCGGTGAGTGTATGTCTTCATTCCCCTCGTGTAGAGCTTCAGCTGATATAACATTGGGCAATTTTCAACTAAAAGACAATTTGATGTGTCTACTGGTGGAGCTGCAGGTACAGAGCATAGTCGGCAACCACTGTGTATTTTCAGCTTCAGAGCTTAGTAGTTGTATCCTGTGAAGTCGCAGGTTCAGAACTTAGACGACTTCCAGATTTAGAGCTAATGGACATCCCAAGTAAGTGCAGGGCTTAGTAGGTATTTCTTGTGAAGCTGCAAGTTCAGAGTTCAGTGTGTGTTCTCTATGAAGCTGCAGGATCGGAGCTTATTGGGCATTCTTCATGATGTTGCAGATCAGAGGGTAGTAGGCATGTCTTGTGAGACTACAGGTTCAGAATTTGTGGGTGTTCTCAGTGATGTTGCAGTTTCAGCAATTAGTGGGTGTTCTCTGTGATGTTGCAGTTTCGGGACTTAGTGGGTGTTCTCTGTGATGTTGCAGTTTCGGGACTTAGTGAGTGTTCTCTGTGATGTTGCAGTTTCAGGACTTAGTGGGTGTTCTCAGTGATGTTGCAGTTTCGGGACTTAGTGGGTGTTCTCAGTGATGTTGCAGTTTCGGGACTTAGTGGGTGTTCTCAGTGATGTTGCAGTTTCGGGACTTAGTGGGTGTTCTCAGTGATGTTGCAGTTTCGGGACTTAGTGGGTGTTCTCAGTGATGTTGCAGTTTCAGATCTTAGTGGGTGTTCTCTGTGATGTTGCAGTTTCGGGACTTAGTGGGTGTTCTCTGTGATGTTGCAGTTTAAGGACTTAGTGGGTGTTCTCTGTGATGTTGCAGTTTCGGGACTTAGTGGGTGTTCTCTGTGATGTTGCAGTTTCGGGACTTAGTGAGTGTTCTCTGTGATGTTGCAGTTTCAGGACTTAGTGAGTGTTTTCAGTGATGTTCCAGTTTCAGGACTTAGTGAGTGTTCTCTGTGATGTTGCAGTTTCGGGACTTAGTGGGTGTTCTCAGTGATGTTGCAGTTTCGGGACTTAGTGGGTGTTCTCAGTGATGTTGCAGTTTCAGATCTTAGTGGGTGTTCTCTGTGATGTTGCAGTTTCGGGACTTAGTGGGTGTTCTCTGTGATGTTGCAGTTTAAGGACTTAGTGGGTGTTCTCTGTGATGTTGCAGTTTAAGGACTTAGTGGGTGTTCTCTGTGAATTTGCAGTTTCAGAGCATAGTTGCCATTCTCTGTGCAGCTGCAATTTAAGGGTTTAGTGGATATTATCTGTGAAGTTGCATGTTCTGGGTTTCTCGTGAAGCTGCAGGTGGGTGTTACCTGCAAAGTTGCAGTTTCAAGGCTTAGTGGGCACTTCTTGTAAAACTCCAGGTTCAGAACTTGGTGGACATCCCATGGGAAGTTTCAAGGTATGGGCTTAGTGAGTATTCTCTGTGAAGTTGCAGATTCTAAGCTTAGTGGCTCTGAATTGCAAGTGCAGAGCTCAGGCATTCCCCAAGAGGCTAAATATATGGGAAAATGGAGGGAACATTTTTTTAAATTTACAAAAATTTCTGGAAAAGTTCAAGATTAATATCTACTGCAAGAGTGAAGAATAACATACAGTTTGCACCATATTTGCTCAAGATTTTTACAACTTTTTAGAAACAAAATCTATGAATTGCAACTAAGAAAGAGCAGCTGTTGCTTTAGGGGTCTTACTTCTTCCATGTACAGTATTACATGATTCATTTGGTTCAGAAACTACTATCAAAGTTGTGTGGGTTCTTGTTCTTTGGGTCTGTGTCTTCTTCTTCTTCTTGGAATGATTGGTGGTCCTGAGTGGACATAACAAATTACACCACACTATCAGTCTGTCTCATAAGGTCTGTGATTCCACCAAGTTTTTGCAAACGTCTAAATCGTAACTTGGAGAACGGATTGTCGCTTGGGATTTTGTAGACTTTCCAATTGAGATTTTGAGGGATAGGTAATCTACAATGTATCCCTACCCCCTTCATCTGCAATTTTGCCCCTGCAATGGTTAATATCATCTGCTTTATCTTGGATTCAGAAAATAATCAGCCCAATTCTACAGAACAGATGTTGTATAACACAATGAAACCTCCTTCCCATATCAGTCTTTTTCCAGATGTCCTGATGTTCACAATGACACATAAATGAATGTGGATTAACAGACTTCTGTAAAATCTGGAAATATTTTATTTCCTCCCCACTGACCTGTCTTTATGACTCTTTACACAAATAATTCAGCAAATTTTATGAAATATGAATTTGAGAAGCAATTTAATTGTTCTAGGGGAACTTGGACGGTCGCGGCAACCCATATGGACCGAGCAGAACGGGGCAAAGACCGGGGAAGTGTCCAGCTGCGGAGAATAAAAGCTCTTCATTCAACATACTAATGAATAGAAAGAAAAAGTTATGGGATTGGAGTGAATTCTGTCCTGACAAGGAAGAAACCATCTTGTGTATCGAAAATATAGTGTAATATACGGCAATGTCATGAGTGTAGCGATCTATGGGGCCATGTAATATATGACGCTTCCATGGGAAAGGTGACACTTCCATTGCATAATGATGACTATGTCAGGGTCGGCAGCAGTCAGGATGGGGCATTTCTATCCGGTGACTACTAGTCGGCCCTGTAGATGCCAGACAGTTACACCCTATGGGGTGCAGAGGGACAGGGATAGCCTTGCATGTAGATGTTTTTGTGACAATAACAGCCAAGATAGCTACTTCAGTTTGAGTCTTGAGATTCGGCCAGGAACCTGCAACTAGAGCTTGTAAGACTTGATATTCAGCCAGGTGTCTGCAACTGGAGCTTGTAAGTCTTGATATTCAGCCAGGTGTCTGCAACTGGAGCTTGTAAGTCTTGAGATAGAGCCAGGTGTCTGCAACTGGAGCTTGTAAGTCTTGAGATTCAGCCAGGTGTCTGCAACTGGTGCTTGTAAGTCTTGAGATTCAGCCAGGTGTCTGCAACTGGTGCTTGTAAGTCTTGAGATAGAGCCAGGTGTCTGCAACTGGAGCTTGTAAGTCTTGATATTCAGCTAGGTGTCTGCAACTGGAGCTTGTAAGTCTTGAGATTCAGCCAGGTGTCTGCAACTGGAGCTTGTAAGTCTTGAGATTCAGCCAGGTGTCTGCAACTGGAGCTTGTAAGTCTTGAGATTCAGCCAGGTGTCTGCAACTGGAGCTTGTAAGTCTTGAGATTCAGTCAGGTGTCTGCAACTGGTGCATGTAAGTCTTGAGATAGAGCCAGGTGTCTGCAACTAGAGCTTGTAAGTCTTGATATTCAGCTAGGTGTCTGCAACTAGAGCTTGTAAGTCTTGAGATAGAGCCAGGTGTCTGCAACTGGAGCTTGTAAGTCTTGATATTCAGCCAGGTGTCTGCAACTGGAGCTTGTAAGTCTTGAGATTCAGCCAGGTGTCTGCAACTGGAGCTTGTAAGTCTTGAGATTCAGCCAGGTGTCTGCAACTGGTGCTTGTAAGTCTTGAGTTAGAGCCAGGCGTCTGCAACTGGAGCTTGAAAGTCTTGATATTCAGCCAGGTGTCTGCTGGAGCTTGTGAGTCTTGAGATAGAGCCAGGTGTCTGCAACTGGAGCTTGTAAGTCTTGAGATTCAGCTAGGTGTCTGCAACTGGAGCTTGTAAGTCTTGAGATTCAGCCAGGTACTTGCATTTGGAGAAAGTTAAGTTGTGTGACTGGTGTAAGCTGGAGCTTCTCTACATTAGACAGACACAAGATACTGTAACTTTGTCAGCTGCATGATCCAAGACGTGTTTAAGTAAAAGTGACTGTTCCCTATGAAGCTGTATTTGAGGACTTCCTGTGCCATTACACTAGAAAATGACACCAGTGAGAGCCATGTCTCTTTATTATGTCCTTGCTGCCGTTCCGTGTTTTATGTAGTGGCTCAGATTGGTATCACGCGTGTGCGCACAAGTAATTTGGTCCCAGTCAAGCTCTGGAGGTCACTCCCTATATACGTATCCTCAGTCTCTCATCCCATATCTGAGATCTGCCAGTTATCTGATCTGTCCTGATTTGTGTTTTGACCTTGGGCTGGTTCCTGACTATGTCCTGCGTCCTGTTCCTGTCCTGTCTGATACTCGTACCCTTGGCTAGTGGTGATCATGTACATCAATACAGTGTGGACCGCAGTGATCATTTTGGCTTCGCCTCTCAATGCTGGTTCTTAATTTAGGATGGTAATAAGGACTCCCCCTGTGCTTTGTCTCATATCTTCTTATTGACGTCTCTTTGACTCCCTGTAATACCCATTGACCGCTCCGGATTCGCCCTTTGCTCCGCACGCGCTATCTCTACTTCTGAAACCTTTAAGTAAAATGAGTTTGTCGGAGGTTAATTACTGTAAGTAAAGATTACAAAGCACTTGGAGAAATCTTCACCGGGAGGAATAACCTCGGGTTAATACTCTAAGCTACTGATAAACCTCCCGACATCCTCCATCACACCAGATCTACACGCTGCCATCGCTGCTTGGCTCTCTCTGAATTCCTCCACATTTCTGTCTGGTGGAGTTTTCTCTTTGTTTTTTTACACATATGAAGTTATTTGTATGGGGTGACATTATACTGTGGACATTGTATTACAGTATCGACTTATAAGGTGTAAGGACCCTACAGTAGTGATACGTGGTTGGCGAACTCCAAAGATCTCAGACTCCACCAACATCGAGAAATTTGGAAAATCTGTAATAAACTGGGCTCGATACAAACCAGTCATCTCTAGTGCGGACCCCCAGGGTTACAATGGATTTGACTTCAGGGTTTATGGGGATTCTCTGGCGTTCACCCTTTAACCCCACAAACAGGGATCTTCATTACAAGTTACAACCACAGGAGTAGTCTGTTGTGCAGGTGATGAAACACCGACTGGTGACACCTGGACGTGGAACAAATTTGGAAACCAGAAGTTGTGGTCAAATAGGCAAAGGTTAGGGAAGACGGAATAAAAAGCAGTAGGCAAAGTTTGATAAATAGTAGAGATGAGCGAACAGTGTTCTATCGAACACATGTTCGATCGGATATCAGGGTGTTCGCCATGTTCGAATCGAATCGAACACCGCGTGGTAAAGTGCGCCAAAATTCGATTCCCCTCCCACCTTCCCTGGCGCCTTTTTTGCACCAATAACAGCGCAGGGGAGGTGGGACAGGAACTACGACACCGGGGGCATTGAAAAAAATTGGAAAAAGTCATTGGCTGCCGAAATCAGGTGACCTCCATTTTAGACGAATAGTGGATTTCAAATCCGGGTCATATGAGAATGTGAACTTTGTGACTATGAGACAGGGATAGCTGTACAGGCAGGGATAGCTAGGGATAACCTTTATTTAGGGGGGAATGTTATTAAAAATAACTTTTTGGGGCTCTATCGGGTGTGTAATTGTGATTTTTGTGAGATAAACTTTTTCCCATAGGGATGCATTGGCCAGCGCTGATTGGCCAGAGTACGGAACTCGACCAATCAGCGCTGGCTCTGCTGGAGGAGGCGGAGTCTAAGATCGCTCCACACCAGTCTCCATTCAGGTCCGACCTTAGACTCCGCCTCCTCCATCAGAGCCAGCGCTGATTGGCCGAATTCCGTACTCTGGCCAATCAGCACTGGCTAATGCATTGTATTGGCGTGATGAAGCAGTGCTGAATGTGTGTGCTTAGCACACACATTCAGCTCTACTTCATCGGGCTAATAGAATGCATTGGCCAATCAGCGCTGGCCAATGCATTCTATTAGCTTGATGAAGCAGAGTGTGCACAAGGGTTCAAGCGCACCCTCGGCTCTGATGTAGCAGAGCCGAGGGTGCGCTTGAACCCTTGTGCAGCCTCGGCTCTGCTACATCAGAGCCGAGGGTGCGCTTGAACCCTTGTGCACACTCTGCTTCATCAAGCTAATAGAATGCATTGGCCAGCGCTGATTGGCCAATGCATTCTATTAGCCCAATGAAGTAGAGCTGAATGTGTGTGCTAAGCACACACATTCAGCTCTACTTCATCGGGCTAATAGAATGCATTAGCCAGCGCTGATTGGCCAGAGTACGGAACTCGACCAATCAGCGCTGGTTCTGCTGGAGGAGGCGGAGTCTAAGATCGCTCCACACCAGTCTCCATTCAGGTCCGACCTTAGACTCCGCCTCCTCCAGCAGAGCCAGCGCTGATTGGCCGAATTCCGTACTCTGGCCAATCAGCACTGGCTAATGCATTGTATTGTCGTGATGAAGCAGTGCTGAATGTGTGTGCTTAGCACACACATTCAGCTCTACTTCATCGGGCTAATAGAATGCATTGGCCAATCAGCGCTGGCCAATGCATTCTATTAGCGTGAACTGAGTTTGCACAGGGGTTCTAGTGCACCCTCGGCTCTGCTACATCAGATTGCTACATCTGATGTAGCAGTGCCGAGTGTGCATCAGATGTGTAGTTGAGCAAAACTGACTCAGCACTGCTAAGTCTCTGCATTCGTATAGGAATGCATTGGCCAGCCTTCGGCCAATCAGCGCTGGCTCTGCCGGAGGAGGCGGAGTCTAAGGTCGGACCTGAATGGAGACTGGTGTGGAGCGATCTTAGACTCCGCCTCCTCCAGCAGAGCCAGCGCTGATTGGTCGAGTTCCGTACTCTGGCCAATCAGCGCTGGCCAATGCATTTCTATGGGGAAAAGTTAGCTTGCGAAAATCGCAAACTGACAGGGATTTCCATGAAATAAAGTGACTTTTATGCCCCCAGACATGCTTCCCCTGCTGTCCCAGTGTCATTCCAGGGTGTTGGTATCATTTCCTGGGGTGTCATAGTGGACTTGGTGACCCTCCAGACACGAATTTGGGTTTCCCCCTTAACGAGTTTATGTTCCCCATAGACTATAATGGGGTTCGAAACCCATTCGAACACTCGAACAGTGAGCGGCTGTTCGAATCGAATTTCGAACCTCGAACATTTTAGTGTTCGCTCATCTCTAATAAATAGGACAAACCATTCACCATTGCCTCAACAATGGGGGTCACCTTAAAGAGTTGTGATACAATGTGGCAAGCGGTGTACTCGGCTGCTGACGCGTCCGGGCCTGGACTGGTACTGCCATCCAAGTGTACGCCAAATTTCTTGTCAGGTTGAAACAGCAGAGGTGTGACCTCTCTCTGACAAAATATCAGATGATTCTCACCATGTGGCCAAGATGGATGATAGCTAGATCTTCAATGGTGTCCTCTGGAGCTCAGATCTGGTCATAGATGCCGTGGACATCTGCAGGGTATTTATTTTAAGGAGGATTACATGTTACGGAGAACTTCCTCCTTCTTCATACCACGTTCTCCTCCATTATGTGTAGTCTTTAGTAAAATAAGCACCACCACTTTGCCCTACGGTTGCCTTCAGCATCTATAACGATATCTGTTCTGTCGACGTCTCCGTTGGAGACTTTGTTGCCATTTATCTACTTAGCAAGAATTTCCCGGTCGCTCCATTCCTGATGTGACCTCACAAGAAGGTAGAACAGCAGGGACTGCAAGACATGAGCGCAGAATGGTGACCCGGGCCGTGGTCATCACAAAGTCTAAGAGAAGGAATCAACCGGTCTAGGGAAGCAAAAGACACAAGAAGAAGAAAGTTTCTAAGTTTTGTTTGATCTGTGAAGAGAAAGGAAGTCTTAAAGAAACCTTGTGTAACAAAAAGACATACTGTAGGTCTTAGGATGTTAGGACAAGCAAAATGATCTGTAAATCTGAGCGGGGTCAAGACTTACCACGAGGCCTTTGCTGAACGTCATCGGACAGACTCAAACCTGCCGCGAGGACGACGGGAGACTCGGCAGAGATTATACACTGGAGATAGGACGCGATACCTGGGAGCCATCATTCGGGTCTAGACGTTCCCTCCTCATCGCCAAAGAGGGAACTGAATATTTAAAAATCGTATCAAAGAGATGATGCAAAATTCATACGTCTTCATCCATCGCTGCACTTATTACCGAAGCGAACGTTACATTTCAGGATCTGAAAATGGAGATGGAGAGTCCGTGGGGCTCAGGTTGTGATTTATGTCACATTACGTTATGTAATACTCTACAAATCACCAAAAAGTCTGCCCGAGCCCTTGTGAGGGTGCAGAAAATGAAGCTCATGTACTTAACTGACTTTAGAAGTGGAACAGCGCCACTTCTGTTTATAGGCAGTGTCTGGTATTACAGATTCTGTCCATACAAGTAGGCTGAGCTGACAGACTCTGATCTTGGGACTTAAGAATGTTCTTTGTATTTTGAGATTTCTTAAAGGTGTAAAGCAGTATTTTGAGCCATCACCCATCCTTCTCCAGGTCAGGTTCCATCTGCTGTGACCATTCAGTACAGATACCTGAGATGTAGAAGGATGTTTCATCTCCCGAAACGTTGCTTTATATACTGGCGGGAACTTTAAAAAACTCTCCGTTGGCAAGGAATCTTTTCGAGTGTTATCTTTAATTGATACAATGTTGCAGTTTTTCTGTTTTTGCACTATATGGTGGTGTTATTTCATTTGTTATTATACATAGGCGGTATTCTTCACTACTTTTTATGTATCTTAGCATGCTTAAAGGGATCATATCATTGGATATCCTTTTTTTCTCTCTAACACGTAGGATTAGCCTTACGGAAGCCTCTTCTTCTCCTACCTTTAGATGTCTTCTCTGCGTCGCCAAATCCCGGTTTTCTTCGGTATGCAAATGAGTTCTCTCGCATCACTGGGCACGGTCCCCAGTGCTTAAACAGCAGTCTCCCTGTGTCTTCTTCCGTCCTGGGTTTCAATCTTCTAGGCCTTGGGCAGAGCCAACTGCCCATGCCTGCCGGCCACGAGAAAATGGCTGCTTACATCAGCTTACTGTGTAAATGGCCATTTTCTTGTGGCCCGCGCATGCGCAGTCGGCTCTTCCCGAGACCTAGAAGATTTAAACCCAGGACTAGGGTTGAGATTTCAGGATCAGTTTTAAAATCCGATTTCCGATCATTTTCCAGTCGATCCAGATCGCAATCGTGAAATTTGCTCAATCGCCGATCGGCATCCGATCTTTCCCGATCGCTTAACCCTACCCAGGACAGAAGAAGACACAGGGAGAGGGCATTTCAGAAGAAGATGGAGGCGTCACTGCAGAGTTCATTGGGGACGCCCCCCCCCCCCCCTCATTTGCATGCCATAAGGGAATAAGGGATTTCTACCGAACAGCGGCGCGGAGAAGACATCTAAAGGTAGGAGAAGAATGGCCCTTCTTAAGGCTATCCCGACGTGTTAGGGAGAAGAAAAGGGTATTCAATGATAGGATCCCTTTAAGCAGTGTTCTTGTCCACCTCCTAGTGTGTGTGACAAACCACATCATAATATCGCCACATAGTGCTGAAATAAAATGTAGCATGCACATATTATAATTCAATTTCAGAATAATACCACCATGCGTGGTCAAATATTCTTTGGTGATATGACCTTGGAATTTCCATCCTCTTAAGCCCCCCCTGGAGATATGGGTGCAGTGCCCACTTGGGCACCTCTGAGACCCACCCCAGGACCTCTAGAGAGTGGCCTCACTTATATCTGTATGGGAACTATCTCTCTTCTATACAGAGCGTTACAGCTTTTATGGGTCACATGAAATCCTTCGGTATTTATTTCCCCTTTTTAAAGTTTGTTGTGGAGAATAAAAGGTGTTGAAAAATATGAAGGCGAGAATCAGGAATGATAGCGGGCAAGTAAAGGGACGGTTTTCAGGTACATTAATCCTTAAAGGCTCGATCGAGTCGGAGCAGCTGGAGGCATAACCACCTCCACACCCCATCTAATCTCCAATCCTTCCTTCAAACACATGACACGACGGAAGATCAACTCCGAAATTATTATTAATTCTCTCGCTTTAGAAAAATTTTTTATATCGAAACCCCCCAAAAATTGAATATGATTTTCCTTCTCTCTCATCTACTTTTTCACGGTGCCAATCTTCTGCTTGTAATAACATCTCTCACTCTAGATTTTGATTAACTATCTTCTCGGATAATTTGCTCCGGGAATGGAACAGCAAAAGCAACGAGTTTTTTTTTTTTTTTTTTGCAACCTACCCAATTTTTTGCAATTTGTCAACCTCTACCCCTCCGCCAATTAAGATGTTAATGTGGGCGGTGTTGGATGTGCGGAGAGTCGTTCATTTTCAATTTTTTTATTTTATTTTCGTTTTGATAAGCTCTTAAAATATAAAAAAATAATCTAAAAAAATTGAGCTACTCAGTGTTCCGCGTCGGCAGTTGCAATTGTTTTCACCTGAAATAGATGCCGTGCGCCCGGTAGAGATAATATGATCTACAATAAATGAAATGAATACAATTCTGCATTCTTTCCTATCTGATTTCGCTGGAGATGGCTCAGCCCGGGCGTGAGGAGGGGGTTTCGGACTGCGGCGGTGGCGGTGGGCCCGGCGCCTTCCTATGCATTTATAAGGCTTAATTTGCTGTTGATTGTTTATTAGTCTCTCTCCGGCTCGGCTCCTATGAATTTGAGATCAGATAAAGGAGCTAAATGGCTCTTCTCATCTTCTCCTTCCAGGGAGATAGCCGAGATTACATTCTTATTTATAAAGGACTTGGCGGCCAGGAGAGGCAGAGTGAAGAGTCCATCATCTGGAAGTCTTTGGAGACTTCGCCACAACTTTGCAAAGTTTTATAGAGAAGGATAAGACTTAGAGGCGACGCTATAGACATACAGATATTCTAGAAGTGAGGACGAGGAGGAAGGAGATACAATGTTGCAGATTTATTAAGACTAGAGATGAGCGAGTAGTAGTCGATTGAGTAGGTATTCAATAGAATACTACACTATTCAAAATACTCGTACTCGATCGAATACTACTCGCTATTCGCAGTAAAGATTCGAATCAGAACCAGCATTGATTGGCCGAATGCTATACAGTTTATACAGTTTACAGTGTATAGCATTTGGCAAATCAGCGCTGGTTCTGCAGCAGGCTCTTCTTTGCTAGTCGGGAGAGCTGGCAGCTTGCTGTTACGAGGGAGCTTACTTTTTCTCATAGGAATGCATTGGCCAGCGTTGATTGGCCAGTGTACAGCATTCAGCCAATCAACGCTGGTTCTGCTGGAGGAGGCAGAGTCTAAGATTGGTCCACAGCAGTCTCCGTTGTGGTCCGATCTTAAACTCCGCCTCCTCACGGTTGAGCCTCCGGCAGAACCAGCGTTGATTGGCCAAATGCTGTACACTGTATAGCATTTGGTCAATCAATGCTGATCAATGCATTCCTATGAGAAAATGTCAGCTCCCGCATAACCAGCTCTCCCGACTAGCAAAGACGAGCCTGCTGCAGAACCAGCGTTGATTTGCCGAATGCTACACACTGTACACTGTATAAACTGTATAGCAATCGGCCAATCAATGCTGGTTCTGCAGGACGAATAAGTTCACATTAGCACTTGCCTCCGGTTTGGAAGGAGTCCACAGGAGGACCCCCCCAAATGGAATATCAACGCAACTGCAAGCGCTGTGTAGTTAAAGCGCACGGATCCGTTATAGTCTATGGGGTCCGTGCGCTTTAACTGCACAGCGCTCCTCCTAAACACTCTCCTCCTGCTATTCGTGGACTTGGTGACTCTCCTTTAGTCGAATAGTGGTTTCCCCTGACACTAGCATTTTTCCCATAGACTATAATGACATTCGATATTCGATCGAGTAGTTGAATATTGAGGCTCTACTCGAAATGAATATCGAATCTCAAGTATTTCACTACTCGCTCATCTCTAATTAAGACTGGAGCCTTGAGTCAGATGTGTGCCCCAATATCATCCCTCTAGAAAACCAGAAAAGAGGGATTGATGAATCTCCGTCATATCAATGCATTTATTTTTCTGACTGATGGTCACCTATGCACAGCAGCACAGAGTATTTCAAGATAAAATACGCTGCTACTAAGAGATACAGAGGAAGGAATATGGACCTCTCATAGAGAGACGAGTGTGATGTACTTGTGGAGTCCCACCAAGTAACTAGTAATGGGGGAACTTCTCAAATTTTTGGACATTCGCAAGGTTTACCCACAAGTTATGGTTGGAAATTAACTTGATTCTCAACTTTCGAGTAAGCGGAGGAGGTGTGAGAGAAGAGGCCATGGCAGAACCCTGGAGAGACGAGGAAAGGGGACTCATTGGTGGTGAGCCCCAAAAACCTCATACTTGGTCAAACCCAAATTTTTGGGAGAATCTGTAATTGACCCAATTTGCTATGAAACGGTTCACCAATCTCTATTTGTAACACAGATCACGAGTCATGGCAGGAGAAGAGGAAGGTAGGAGACCGATGGTAGGTTGAAGACAATGGCGGGGAGGTGGCTATAGAGGCAGCTTGACCCTGACCCTGGTGCATTGGTGGTCCAAAGGCCATCTAGAAAGCCACCAGTATATGGACATGGCAGGTGGGGGTTGCTGCAAATTTTGCACTGGGACACAAGAGCAAAAAGTTATATTTCTCAGAGCAGATTCAGCCAATGTGCGGGGAACGGATTTGCTGATCCAAAGGCTCAATTGCAAGAAACATTTTTGCAGGGTCATGGCTCCATTAGAACACAGGACTCAGTTGAATCTGGGCCCGGCTACTGGGAGGAGGACATGGGCATATGTATATAGAGTACTGTGGACTTGCTTGAGGTTTTGTTACCAAATCTGAAAAGGTTTATGACTGATGTAAATTTGCAAAAGCAGAGGCGTTCCCTGTACCTCGGGGGTGGTCCTAGACTATTTCATACACATGGGTATAGTTCATGGTGTCATCACCCTACACAGCACTACAGCATAGGTGTTAGACCTGAGCCCTGCAGGTCTCTGTGATAAATCTTCCTATTGTGTTAGATTGTAAGCTCTGGGGACCAGGACACCATTAATACATTGTCCCCGGTATAACTTTGCAGAACGTCTGAGCTTTAGGACACTTGTAAGCTGGAGAAGTATAAATTATAGATAAGTCTGATAATAATGAGACACAACTTATCGCTTTTCATTTCTCCCATCTGGAAGATCTCAGCCGTCTCCGCACACTCGCGGCTCGCCTGGCGCAATTCTCAGAGAAGGCCTATAAAACATTGAAATTCCCAAGTCAGCGATACTAAATACTTAAAACAAGTATGGATAGACTCAAAGCTGGAAAATACTTCAAAGCTGACAAGAAAATGCATTACTGACTCCGTGTTGCCAGTACAAATATACAGTCGGAGTACATTTGCTTTGATAAAAACGTTTATCACAGCGGCCGGGTGCATAAATTGGATTTATACATGAAGATGCGGCTCGTACAGAATGTAGATGTGAGAGGTGCGAAGAGCGAGAGTGCGGATACAGTATAACATGACCCGACCCTGCACAGGGGGATTGTGGGAAACTATAAGTAGTAATATAATATGTTATACATAGGAGGTAGTATTATAGGAGATGTATTCTTATATACAGGGGCAGTATTATAGTAGTTATATTCTTGTACATAGGAGCAGTATTATAGTAGTTATATTCTTGTACATAGGAGTAGTATTATAGTAGTTATATTCTTGTATATAGGAGTAGTATTATAGTAGTTATATTCCTGTACATAGGAGCAGTATTATAGTAGTTATATTCTTGTATATAGGAGTAGTATTATAGTAGTTATATTCTTGTACATAGGAGGTAGTATTATAGTAGTTATATTCCTGTACATAGGAGCAGTATTATAGTAGTTATATTCTTGTATATAGGAGTAGTATTATAGTAGTTATATTCTTGTACATAGGAGTAGTATTATAGTAGTTATATTCTTGTACATAGGAGTAGTATTATAGTAGTTATATTCTTGTACATAGGAGTAGTATTATAGTAGTTATATTCTTGTACATAGGAGTAGTATTATAGTAGTTATATTCTTGTACATAGGAGTAGTATTATAGTAGTTATATTCTTGTACATAGGAGAAGTATTATAGTAGTTATATTCTTGTACATACGAGGTAGTATTATAGTAGTTATATTCTTGTACCTAGGAGTAGTATTATAGTAGTTATATTCTTGTACATAGGAGCAGTATTATAGTAGTTATATTCTTGTACATAGGAGCAGTATTATAGTAGTTATATTCTTGTACATAGGAGTAGTATTATAGTAGTTATATTCTTGTACATAGGAGCAGTATTATAGTAGTTATATTCTTGTACAGAGGAGCAGTATTATAGTAGTTATATTCTTGTACATAGGAGCAGTATTATAGTAGTTATATTCTTGTACATAGGAGTAGTATTATAGTAGTTATATACTTGTACATAGGAGTAGTATTATAGTAGTTATATACTTGTACATAGGAGTAGTATTATAGTAGTTATATACTTGTACATAGGAGCAGTATTATAGGAGTTATATTCTTGTACATAGGAGTAGTATTATAGTAGTTATATACTTGTACATAGGAGTAGTATTATAGTAGTTATATTCTTGTACATAGGAGTAGTATTATAGTAGTTATATTCTTGTACATAGGAGGTAGTATTATAGTAGTTATATTCTTGTACATAGGAGGTAGTATTATAGTAGCTATATTCTTGTACATAGGAGTAGTATTATAGTAGTTATATTCTTGTACATAGGAGTAGTATTATAGTAGTTATATTCTTGTACATAGGAGTAGTATTATAGTAGTTATATTCTTGTACATAGGAGTAGTATTATAGTAGTTATATTCTTGTACATAGGAGGTAGTATTATAGTAGTTATATTTTTGTACATAGGAGGTAGTATTATAGTAGTTATATTCTTGTACATAGGAGGTAGTATTATAGTAGCTATATTCTTGTACATAGGAGTAGTATTATAGTAGTTATATTCTTGTACGTAGGAGTAGTATTATAGTAGTTATATTTTTGTACATAGGAGGTAGTATTATAGTAGTTATATTCTTGTACATAGGAGGTAGTATTATAGTAGTTATATTCTTGCACATAGGAGGTAGTATTATAGTAGTTATATTCTTGTACCTAGGAGTAGTATTATAGTAGTTATATTCTTGTACATAGGAGAAGTATTATAGTAGTTATATTCTTGTACATATGAGGTAGTATTATAATAGTTATATTCTTGTACTTAGGAGGAAGTATTATAGTAGTTATATTCTTGTACATAGGAGTAGTATTATAGTAGTTATATTCTTGTACATAGGAGTAGTATTATAGTAGTTATATACTTGTACATAGGAGTAGTATTATAGTAGTTATATTCTTGTACATAGGAGTAGTATTATAGTAGATATATTCTTGTACATAGGAGCATTATTATAGTAGTTATATTCTTGTACATAGGAGTAGTATTATAGTAGTTATATTATTGTACATAGGAGCAGTATTATAGTAGTTATATTCTTGTACATAGGAGCAGTATTATAGTAGTTATATTCTTGTACATAGGAGGTAGTATTATAGTAGTTATATTCTTGTACATAGGAGTAGTATTATAGTAGTTATATTCTTGTACATAGGAGCAGTATTATAGTAGTTATATTCTTGTACATAGGAGCAGTATTATAGTAGTTATATTCTTGTACATAGGAGGTAGTATTATAGTAGTTATATTCTTGTACATAGGAGTAGTATTATAGTAGTTATATTCTTGTACATGGAGCAGTATTATAGTAGTTATATTCTTGTACATAGGAGCAGTATTATAGTAGTTATATTCTTGTACATAGGAGGTAGTATTATAGTAGTTATATTCTTGTACATAGGAGTAGTATTATAGTAGTTATATTCTTGTACATAGGAGGTAGTATTATAGTAGTTATATTCTTGTACATAGGAGTAGTATTATAGTAGTTATATTCTTGTACATAGGAGGTAGTATTATAGAAGTTATAATCTTGTATATAGGAGTAGTATTATAGTAGTTATATTCTTGTACATAGGAGTAATATTATAGTAGTTATATTCTTGTACATAGGGGCAGTATTATAGTAGTTATATTCTTGTACATAGGAGGTAGTATTATAGTAGTTATATTCTTGTACATAGGAGTAGTATTATAGTAGTTATATTCTTGTACATAGGAGGTAGTATTATAGTAGTTATATTCTTTTACATAGGAGGTAGTATTATAGTAGTTATATTCTTGTACATAGGAGCAGTATTATAGAAGTTATATTCTTGTACATAGGAGCAGTATTATAGTAGTTATATTCTTGTACATAGGAGGTAGTATTATAGTAGTTATATTCTTGTACATAGGAGCAGTATTATAGTAGTTATATTCTTGTACATAGGGGGGAGTATTATAGTAGTTATATTCTTGTACATAGGGGGGAGTATTATAGTAGTTATATTCTTGTATATAGGAGTAGTATTATAGTAGTTATATTCTTGTACATAGGAGTAGTATTATAGTAGTTATATTCTTGTACATAGGAGTAGTATTATAGTAGTTATATTCTTGTACATAATGTGATATATTATTTATTTGAAATATGGTCAGATTTATTTCTTACTCATCTTATTAATTGGATATCTTGTTTTTATAATGCTCAGTTTCCATATTTTTCTATTTTTCTGCCTTCTGTGGAACAAATATTCAGATCTCTTCTGTTCGCTTCTTTCTTATTCTCAGCATCGCACATTCAACCTTCAGAATTGTCAGGAATGAATATTTCCATCACTATTTACTATGTATAGAATATGTACATGACAGCCGGTGATTAATATCTCGGTGACATGGTGTATTATAATCTATAGTGAGTAATGGCTTTTCTTGCTTAGCTTCTCTCATTGTGCCGCCTGTCAGTGTTCTCTTACATATGTTCTGTCTCATGTGCTTACGCCCCTCCAATGTGTTAAAAGTGAGGATTTTTTATTAAAACATATGCAGGAGCAATAATCTGGATGTGCGACAAGCTCCCCAGATGTCATTATTATCCACCAGAGCTCATCCAATGGCGGCAGGCCTAGGATATTGCAGCTGTGAGTTCTGCACAAGCAGGAAGCTCGACTCGCCTGGTACAAAACAATAAAACAAATTAGTGTAATTAGTTTCTTTGAAAAGATTCAACCCCCTTTAAAGTAATAAGTTTAATTATATATTTACTGCCAGAAATGCTGCTTCTGCGCTTTCCAAACTGAAAGAGATGTCTACCTAGGACTGCTAACTCCTTCCTGCCTGGAAAACTTTGTGCAAAACTGCAAATGTCAAAATGCACAAGATATATAATATATAAAGGGACGTCTCCAGAAAGTGTCATTGACTTCTATAATGTCACAGTGACTGCACCAGCAGAATAGTGAGCACAGCTCTGGAGTATAATACTGGATAAGTAATGTAATGTATGTACACAGTGACTGCACCAGCAGAATAGTGAGTGCAGTTCTGGAGTATAATACAGGATAAGTAATGTAATGTATGTACACAGTGACTGTACCAGCAGAATAGTGAGCACAGCTCTGGAGTATTATACAGGATAAGTAATGTAATGTATGTTCACAATGACTGCACCATCGGAATAGTGAGCGCAGCTCTGGAGTATAATACAGGATAAGTAATGTAATGTATGTACACAGTGACTGCACCAGCAGAATAGTGAGCGCAGCTCTGGAGTATAATACAGGATAAGTAATGTAATGTATGTACACAGTGACTGTACCAGCAGAATAGTGAGCGCAGCTCTGGAGTATAATACAGGATAAGTAATGTAATGTATGTACACAGTGACTGTACCAGCAGAATAGTGAGCGCAGCTCTGGAGTATAATACAGGATAAGTAATGTAATGTATGTACACAGTGACTGCACCAGCAGAATAGTGAGCGCAGCTCTGGAGTATAATACAGGATAAGTAATGTAATGTATGTACACAGTGACTGCACCAGCAGAATAGTGAGCGCAGCTCTGGAGTATAATACAGGATAAGTAATGTAATGTATGTACACAGTGACTGTACCAGCAGAATAGTGAGCGCAGCTCTGGAGTATAATACAGGATAAGTAATGTAATGTATGTACACAGTGACTGCACCAGCAGAATAGTGAGCGCAGCTCTGGAGTATAATACAGGATAAGTAATGTAATGTATGTACACAGTGACTGCACCAGCAGAATAGTGAGCGCAGCTCTGGAGTATAATACAGGATAAGTAATGTAATGTATGTACACAGTGACTGTACCAGCAGAATAGTGAGCGCAGCTCTGGAGTATAATACAGGATAAGTAATGTAATGTATGTACACAGTGACTGTACCAGCAGAATAGTGAGCGCAGCTCTGGAGTATAATACAGGATAAGTAATGTAATGTATGTACACAGTGACTGCACCAGCAGAATAGTGAGCGCAGCTCTGGAGTATAATACAGGATAAGTAATGTAATGTATGTACACAGTGACTGCACCAGCAGAATAGTGAGCGCAGCTCTGGAGTATAATACAGGATAAGTAATGTAATGTATGTACACAGTGACTGTACCAGCAGAATAGTGAGCGCAGCTCTGGAGTATAATACAGGATATAACTCACGAGTGTATACTCATAGGACATTCATCCACTGCCCTTTCTCTCTCTTTCAATCTTTGGAGGATTTATCGCTACTTATTTTTCTATAGACCTGTGTAAGTCTTAGTGGTGACTTTCTTCATGGATTTCCATTCCAATGCTCTGTAATGTATAGTCTCTGGGTTCGGTACAATCTGATGCATTAGAAGTTATATAATCTGTATAATTTGCTTCAGGAAATCTTGGAGAACTAATATATTGACTCCCTTTTGTCTTCTAGGTAAGTCTTACTCCTCCCTCCTTTGCCTTGGCTGTTGGGTGACGTTGGCTGTAACTCTTCTTTGCCCTCGCTGACCTCTCCTATACATATGGCTTGGTATGATATTTAATACGCTGTGACTCATTATATGCAATAAACTCTCATTTCTTTGGTTGAGTTCCATGTTTTGAGCCAATTGTAAATGTCAGATGAAATGTCTCAGGATGAAGGTTAATGGCGTCCAGACGCTCCTGTGATTAGATATTGGTGGTGGATCTCGCCGGTAACCTTTACAGTCCGTCATACAATGCAGATGATGCTGAACCTAGAACTTCTGGCTATAGATTGTATCATTGTATCTTATACATTGTACACTTCTGCTCTTCCTTGTTGGTGTTTTTCTTCGTCTGCTCACTTTAAGACTTGTTTAGTGACCACTTGTCCTTGGGATGATATTTAATAAATGATCGAAGTTGATAAAGACATGTTCACATTAGAGGATAAGATCTGAAGGATGTCTTCTCAATGCTGAGACTCAATAGAGGTTACAATGCTATGGAGAAGACATTTAGGTGTTACAACTGCATTGACAATTTAAAGGGATTGTCCAAGACTAATACTCAATACTAGATCATAGTCCCGGATAGTCTATGGGGTCAGTGGGCTTTTTGAGCAGAGGGGCTGTCTATTTTTCAGATCCCTATGTGGACCCAAACGATAGAGAGACAAATTATATTTGGTGTGACCTGTGAACCATAGCCTTACCACTGGGGCTGACTCCTAATGGGATGATTCCAGAATCGGATTGTGGTTCCATGGGTCTATCAGTAAATGACTCAACCTACCACAACCCATAGCAAGTAGACCGTAATACCCTTCCAATGTGTTTGCCTTGTGCTGGACCATTGTTGTGTTAGACCCTCGGCCCACTATAGAATCTTCTAGTACTTTGGTGAGACATTATCCATAACTCAAAGAGAACTGGCCATAGAGTCTTCAACAAAATAAGAATCAAAGTAATGATTGGAATAAAGATGTCTTACATTTGCTTCTTGAAGAGTGATGTAACCAGATAGTGGTGTAAAGTTCACGTTGAATTCTATATTTGGTTTCATTTTTTGTCTTATTATTTTTACATATGTTGCCATTCAGTATAACATGTATGTGAGCAGTCCATGCACCGCGATACATGGGAACGTTATCTTAGACAAAATATTGAAGGAATATATTGAAGGTCGTTTGGGACTCCCCAGGGTTGGAGACTGGGGTTAAGCCGATCTTGACTTTTCAGGATCAATTTTGAAATCCGATTTCCGATTATTTTTCATTCGAACTCGATCTCGATCCCAATTCTGATCCCAATGCAAGTCAATGGGATTTTTTTTACTAATCGGAGATTGGATTTTAAAAACAATACTATTCACTACACAGCATGGAATCTAACAATTGAACACTTTACTTGTTAGAATCCACGCTGTGTAGTGATTTTTTTTTAATCACTAAGTAGCCAGAGGATTTTTTTTTAATCCTCTGGCTACTTAGCCCCCCTGGAGTCCACTTACCTGCAGAGATGGCTGCTCCAGTGCCCGGTGTTCTCGTTCTTCTTCGCCTCGCTTTCCCCACCTCCCAGGTTAGGAGAGTGTGGGCGGGTACTGGGAGGGGAGACATCACATCTCCCCGCCCTGTACCCACCCACCTTCTCCTAAGCCACAAGCGCCACTTTCTTTCTAGCTCTTTAACACTAACCTGGGAGGCGGAGGCAGTGAGGCGAAGAAGAACGAGAACACCAAGCACCAGACCAGCCATCTCTGCAGGTAAGTACCTACTAGAGATGTTAGCTAGTCTCCCATTAGAATGAATGGACGCAGCCAGCGTGCAGGGTGTTAACGCTGTGTGCCGGCTGCTTCCATTCATTCCTATAGATCCGCAGCGAGCCTTCACACTGAGTATACACTCTGCTCAGAATGAGTGGAACATATACTCAGTGTGAAGGCTAACATTCTTAGCTTTTCCCCACAATGCTTGGCCAGTAGCAAAGCATTGTGGGAAATAATCACCGATCTCGATCCCACCTAAAAAGATCGTGTTCGGAATTCCGATGGCGATCGTGAAGTTTTCTCGATCTCTTATCGGAATCCGATCTTTTCTGAACACGATCGCTCAACCCTATTGGCGACTCAACAGGACCTCTCCCCATAATCTGCTCATACCTGATAGTTCTGTGATAGATTTGTCTTCTGCTTTAAATCATGTAACAAAAGCTTAAAAGCTCACAAAGCACACGAAAAAACGAATTCATTTTTGGATCCTTCTTCAAGCTTCGTTGTAAAGAGGAGACCTTTCAAGTTTAATCCAAAAATTCCCTGGGCAGGCAGGAGATTATCCTCCAACTGAGCGTTGCGATGACCACCCAGACACTGCCCTGATTGCCAACACTTGGTTCGGAGACCTCCATTGACTGCAGATGTGAGAGGCTTAACCTTCGCTGGCAGGAACATGGCGGAGTTATCTCCTCATCAAGGCAAGATATTTACTTCTCTCTGACGGAGACTCTTGGACTTCCCTCGGCCACTTGTCACTCTCAGAGTAATGGATGGGTAAATAGAAATACGGGGACGCAAACAGATTCTTACTTGAAGATAGGTTTTTGTCTTGAGAACAATTTTTTGATTAACATTTCAGTAAAAAAAAATAAAAATAAAAGAACATTAAAGGAAACAGAACGGAATCCGGAGAAAGGGAAAGAGAAACGTTTTACATTGTTTAACAGTTTGATACATTTCATATTAGATTATTCTTAGTTATGATTAAGGAGGTGGGAAAGATTTACTAGGAAGAATGTAAGGTGGAGTGTAAGGTCTGGGCCAAATTTCTTAGTTCTTAGATGGAAATTACCTAAATTTCAGTGAGTGACGTGCAGAAGGATGTACAAGACACAGTGCAGACAAATACATCATGCTTGGAGGACTTTTTCATCTTGGAAATAACAGAGAACATGGTGGACATGTGAAAGACCCCATTATAGTCTAAGAGGTTTCCTTTGGTCTGCCATGAGATGGATTGGTCTTTACAGTTCAGACCATTGTTCTTTTCCCAGATGACAGACCCATAGAACTGACTGATAATCGATGATGTGGATCCAGCCTTGGTTGGTTTTCTTGGTTCTGGGTCCTCGTGCTAGGGTCAGCATGGTTGACTAGGGTTTACATCCTTTGGGACAATGAGGTTAAGGGGTGTCTGGTGTCGTGGCCGGTGCTTAAGAAGAGCTATGATGAACAGCTTGTAATGGTCAGGGTTCGTTCACATCTGCGCCCGGTCTCCGTTCATACAGGTTTCCGTTTCCTGCACAAAACAGAGGCAGGAGACGGAAACCTGCAGGACTCTTTCATTAGAATGGGTTTGAAGGGTGTCCAGCTGTGTTTTATGCTCTCCACCACAAAACCGTTTTTTTAAACCGGACACAGAGTCGGACATGCAGTACTCTGTGTCTGGTTAAAAAAAACGGTTTCATGGCGGAGAGCATAAAACGCTCACCGGTGCTCACGGCCGGACCCAGTCTGACAGCTTTCCGTCTTCTGCATGCACGGAACGGACTCCGGGCACTAGTGTGAACGAAGCGTTGCTTGTCGCCTGTTCAGATTATCTGCCCCATCACCTGACTGTCCCCGCCATCATTGGTTATCATGACAATGTAGCTCCTGTTATCTATTGTTGCCATGCACGGGGCGCCATGGGTAGACGGTGCTTTGGGCAGGTATGTGGCAATTCCTGGGGCCCCAGCCGGACTTACCTATGGTCGCCAGCCTCCTCCAACGCTGGCATGTTCAGGAGCCCGCATATGTGACGCCATTTTGCTTGTGTTGCATGGGGCCCTGGGTGAGCAGCTATAGCTCCGCTCCCTCTATCTGCCGCTCCCATCCCAGATTGGCGTGAAGGGTCGGCGTTCACAGCACCGCCCCTTCCGTCGCATAGTCCAATGGAGTAACAGCGCGCATGGCTGTGATGACGTCATCACAGGTCCTTCAGCCTCCACCAGCCGTGCTTTCGGGGCTTGCGGTTGGAAAACCCGGCATCCGATGGTGATGTTAATGCGCCTATCTTTCTTTCCGGGTGCCATTGGAGGTATGTGGCAAATTTCACTGTAATCCATTGGGGCACTTCGGCGTGATTCGGGAACAAACATCCAAACCCACAAACATCCAAACACACAAACCCATAAACATCCAAACACACAAACCCACAAACACCCAAACACACAAACTTTCACATTTATAATATTAGAAGGATTTAAATTTTGGGTAAAAATTCCCTTTAAATTTTGGAATTGTTTCTTTTCCTCCATAACCCGGGGATATCATCACTAGATTTGTCCAAACAACATAAATGTACTGTAAGTTTTTATTACCTTTGTGTCTGCTCGACACGCACACAGCTCAATAGATGAAGCCGTACGAAAAAATAAAATAAAAAAAAAGATCTGGTCTCATACAGTTAAAATGTTGCTTTGTAGATATAAAAGCTCAGAAGGACATTGCTGTTTTTATTAAACAATTTAGCAGCAGAACATAAAATTCCACCTCGGTAGAATCGTGTTTTATGAAACTTTGGGCGAAAATATACTGTTCCGGGTAATTTAGATTTCGACCTTTTGAAAAGTGGACTAGAAAATGTCAAGGTCAAGTGAAGGTCATCCCGCCGCTCTTCTTGTTGATGGTCTAACCTTGGAAGAACTCACATAATGTAAGTCCATGAAAAGCGTTGGGAACATGATAATCCCGACCCGCCGGAGGTGAGGACTTACATAATGGCAGCAACGAAACATTTCTGCCAAGGAAACGTATACATTGTGTTATCTCCGGGGCAAAAAAACATTCATTTACAAATGATAAAAGATCAGAACTTTTCAAAAAATTGTGAAATTAAAAACATATTTTCAGAACTGAAAGTCTCTCCTTACCCAGAAATGTTAACTTTGTCTGCCCCTCTTCTACGTTCTGCAATTCCAGGACAGTGGGCGGTGTCTTCCGAATGTGATGTCAGAGCTGTGATCTGTGCTCTGGCCAATTAGATATCTCAATGAGCTGCTCCTCCTCCCCTCTCACAGCATGCAGTGTCATGTATAGAAGGAGGGAACCTGCAGCTGCATCTCCCTCCTCTCCACCAGTCTTCTGGTTACCGTATTACACTATTTGAGGATGGAAGAGGTTTTTGAATTGTTACATAGTCAGCAAACTACAGGAAAAGGGGAACTACCAGCTGATGGGAGGGGGAAAATAAGCCAAACGGATCACCATGTCTTTAAGATTGCATCACAGTGCAAATTCTTTTTTTTTTTTTTTTGTAGATTGTGAGCCCCATATAGGGATCACAATGTACATTTATTTTCCTATCAGTATGTCTTTGTAGAATGGGAGGAAATCCAAGCAAACACGGGGAGAGCATACAAACTCCTTGCAAATGATGTTCCTGGTGGGGGGATTCGAACCCAGGATTTCAGCACCGCAAGACTGCAGTGCTAACCACTGAGCCACCATGTTGCCCCATAATGCAAATTCTCAGTCATAAAATTTTATTTTATAATTTATAAAATTTGATCATCGATATCCAAAACCCAATGGGGGAGGTTTATCCATCCCCCACACCAATTTTCTGGCACAGGATGATGATATTGTGGTGCCCATTTGGTGCACCTGATCTGGGCTTTACTCACCACATTGTGCAAATGTAGGCGGAATGGGGTTGGGGTGGGGTCGAGTCAGGGTTGGAGCCTCCTCTTACATCTCCCAGTCAGGCCCTTTATTAAGACTGGCATACAGTACGCCACTCTTCATAAATCTATCCCACACTAAACAGCTTGTAGCAGCCAGATCAACCTATACTGTGCGGGATCCAAGTGTGGGACCCCCAACGATGAGATATTAAAGACATATCCAAAACCCTATTAATGTATAGCATAAAGATAGCTATATACATTCACTCTATCTAGCCTGCCTGCTGACAGTTTCCAACAGGATAGTTTGTTCTGCATTGAAAGTTGCAAATCAGGAATCTAAAAAATCTAGAAAACATTTAATAAAGATGGCGGATCCATCATTGACTGACCACAGCTGCAGCTTTACGGGCGCTCTTACTTTCCGGCCACCTCTCCATCATGGACTCTATGAGGTTTTATTGGATCCTGAGCGCTTCCTATATGGAAAGGTTTGGCTTTTGCATTCTACTGTTTGTTTAAGTCATTGTGTTTGCCATGCACTGAGGTTTGCAGGATATATGAGGGCGACAATAATCCATAAATCTCTCTCCATTCAGAGCTTTAGTATGCACGGTAGAAGCGTTTGCGCTTCTCTTGGCCCTCGTCTCCACCGAAGATCACCGCCCGATCCCCTCGCTACGCCAAACTGACACTTCTTCTAATTTATAGGGCAGATAGGAAGCTGATAGTTTTCTGAAAGTGCCTTTATGATGTGTTATTTCTCAGCCGCGCTCCCCGCATCTCCCTAACCTAGTTATCCGTTTTGTATATAAAGACTTATGGCCGCCACTCACGGCGTAATACGGTTATAAAGTATCACTACGCATTATTTCCATCTCTTTGCTTAGAACAATCCCTCAGCAGAATGTGAACTGTGGTCCCATAAACAAGGCTGGGTAATATACGCGCCCTGGCGGTTATTTGTCACCCGTTTTGCAGGGAGAGAATGACGTTAAATTATTCTGTATGATAAGGGGAATTTTTTTTATTTTTTTATTTTTTTTGAAGATTCATTTCTCACTTTCTAATCACAAAAAAATAAAGTTCTGTGTTCTTTGTCTTAGGGGACGACTTTTTGATTTATTTTGTAATATAATATAAGCAAGTTGGGTTGTTGTAATGCAGGAAGGGTTAAGGTATTACTTTAATAGTCGTTCCTCAAGGGGTTTATGGGGTAAATTAAAAACTCACCTATCCCCGATTCTTGGTACAGGTGGTTTCCCCCCATTCCCTCTGGTCCATGGACTCCTGTGTCACAACAGTAGAGGATCAGGCGACCGTTGTGCCCAAAACCCAGTAGTGACCTCTGAAGCCAGTGATCGTCATCCAACCCCAATGTACTGCCGGCTATGAACCGGAGGGATACGGTGGCAAACCAAATTTCGAACTGAGGTTCTTTGGGTCAACCAGATAACCTGATTCTTGGGTCCATCCTCCAATAACCCCTTGGAAATAGACAATAGTGCCCTTAAAATGTATATGTCTTCTGCTGGACTATTATTATGTTAGAGCCTGGGCACTGGTTGGGTCAGTCCAGTACTGGGTGCACCATCAGAACCAAGGACGTGGGTAGGTGAGTATCAAGCCCTGGCCTACAGTGAGTTTAATTGATCCTAGACATGACCTTTACACCCTTTATCTTGAACATGAACCCTTTACATGAACTTTTTTTACCTTTACCTCTCACCCCCTCCACCAATTCTAACTTTTTGCAAACTTCAGTAAGTGCATTTCCACTGACACCAGACTAGGTTGATGGTTCCTCTGGCTCTTATAGTTCCCAAGCAATCAGTGCAAGTATTTTCAGCATCAAATATGCTAATTAGTCTCTCTACTATCATCTGATTGGTCCTGGGGCGGATTAGAAGGGCAGGGACCGCCCACCTGACAGTAGAGAACATAATTAGCATACTGGGTGCTGCAGCCAACGGAAATGATTGCTCAGAATTGGTGAGGGCTAGATAAAAAAAAATTCCATGTGCAAGCTTCATGGAGTCGTTGTGACCCACAGAAGATGGCTGGTATCAAACACCGGAGCAAGGGAGCCCAGGAGATTTGAGGGACAGCGGGACTGAAGAGATCTCAGAATATAGTAGTGATTCGAAGGTAGCGAAACCCTAAAATTCTGGGTCAGCCAAATCCAAATTTTTGATAAAATTTGGCAAGAACCTGGCTAACAGCTTTTATTTAGCTCCAGCATCTTCCCTTATCTCCCGCACTTCCTGCTGACTCCTCCCCTTTCCTTCTCCATAGACTTCTATAGACATTTGAGTCCATCTGGAGATCTGGCAGAGATTTTCACAGTGAAAGTCAATTACTAGAAGGAAAGGAGGAGAACAGATATAAGATACAGTACAAAGCTAGTTTCATAGAATCGTCTGAACTGTACAGATAAATATAGAGATATACAAACTAATAATGGTTTATTTTAGCAAATTCCACATAGTAAAGAATTCCCCGTAAAAATAAATATAAATTGTGTATTAAAGAATAACTGAGTATAAAATATAACTGCAAAGAAGCGTCAAACAGGATAACGGTAGAATAAACCGTTACATTGAATAGAAAGCGAATATGATGGAATGATATGATAGAACATGTGTAATATACAATGTATCCTCTGCAGGGATCGCTCTCCTCGGTGGGTATTCCTCTGAGATGACGGCCTGGCGTTGGCCGCACTTGCTGATCCGGGGTCTCAGACATCGCCGCGCACATTATTAGAGTTTTGTGGCTCTTGAGAGTTTCGACTCTTCCAGCAAATCCCCGGCACATTATTGATTTTTCATGTGAACGTCTCATATCCTGCTCTGCACATGTTGAATCATTTCCAGCCTGTACGGGCCGAGGCTCCCACCGTCCGATCAATCAAGGTCTGCTCATTTCCATTGTCGCTGTTAAATGGAGGCGACAGAACAGGATTAAGATGTGATTCTAAACAAAGGGATTGGACTCCATGTGCTGGACTGTGAGATCAGATCTGGAATAACTAACCCCGACATCAAGCGACGCCTGACACATCTCACTTATACTGGCAGGACGCGCAGAGTCTACTGACAGTGATCCCATACAAAGACTGTGGGGGGAGGGGAGGAGGACAAACAGGGGATTGTAAAGTTTACATTAATAATTAATAAAATGGAGAATTCTCTACATATTTAATATTCATTTATGAATTCTCTTGCTTTACATTTGTTACAACCGTGATTTATCTATAGTCCTAGGAGCCTGTGCCTAAAGGCAAGCCCGGAAGGGGGGAGGGAAGGGAAGAATGCAAAGGGAAGAATGTGCAATAGAAAGTGTAGCATAAAATCGATTGATGTGGAAAGGAAATAGGAGATAGATTGCAAATAAGGTGCACCCAAAAAGAGAAAGAGGACGCCCAGGAACAAGGGGAAGGCTGTAGAGGAGGATAGACAAGGGGGGGAAAGGGAGGATTGTAGAGGATAGTCAGAGTAGGACAAGAGGGAGGCTGCAGAAGAAGAGGACATCCAAGAGGAACAAGGGGAAGGCTGCAGAGGAGGATAGCTAAGGGGAAAATGGGGAGGATTGTAGAGGATAGTCATAGTAGGACAAGAGGGAGGCTGCAGAAGAAGAGGACATCCAAGAGGAACAAGGGGAAGGCTGTAGAGGAGGATAGTGAAGGGGAAAGTGGGGAGGACTGCAGAGGATAGTCAGAGTAGGACAAGAGGGAGGCTGCAGAGGAAGAAGAAGACATTCAAGAGGAACAAGGGGAAGGCTGCAGAGGAGGATAGCTAAGGGGAAAATGGGGAGGATTGTAGAGGATAGTCATAGTAGGACAAGAGGGAGGCTGCAGAAGAAGAGGACATCCAATAGGAACAAGGGGAAGGCTGTAGAGGAGGATAGTGAAGGGGAAAGTGGGGAGGACTGCAGAGGATAGTCAGAGTAGGACAAGAGGGAGGCTGCAGAGGAAGAAGAAGACATTCAAGAGGAACAAGGGGAAGGCTGCAGAGGAGGATAGCTAAGGGGAAAATGGGGAGGATTGTAGAGGATAGTCAGAGTAGGACAAGAGGGAGGCTGTAGAGGAGGATAGCTAAGGGGAAAATGGGGAGGACTGTAGAGGATAGTCAGAGTAGGACAAGAGGAAGGCTGCAGAGGATAGCCAAGGAGAAAATGGGGAGGATTGTAGAGGATAGTCAGAGTAGGGCAAGAGGGAGGCTGTAGAGGAAGAAGAGGACATCCAAGACGAACAAGGGGAAGGCTGTAGAGGAGGATAGCTAAGGGGAAAATGGGGAGGGCTGTAGAGGATAGTCAGAGTAGGACAAGAGGGAAGCTGCAGAAGAAGAGGAAGGCCTCTAAGAAGAAAAAGGGGAAGACAGAAAAGTTGGATATTCCAGGAGGGAATGGAGAAAACTGTAGAGGAGGACAGTCAGGACAATCAGAAGGCTGAAGAGGAAGTGGATACCAAGTAAGAAAAAGAAAGAGATTGCAGAGAAAGAGGAGAATGAAAAGGGACAAGGGGAAGGCTGCAGAGGAGTATAGTTGGGATTGGACAAAAGAAAACCTGCAGGGGGACGGAGGCATACAATTCCCTGATATAGATACTTTGTACAAGGCGAATCATTTAAATGCTTGGATTTCATTAGCCTCTCCCGCTAAAGATTGTATGTTACGCAAATTGGTAGTAGCCACTCACGGGAGGGAGGTGATACGACAGATTTGGCTGCCTACTCGTGAGATGTTTCGAAAGATTCCTTTTGACCCCCTTTTACTGGGACCCTGTATGATCTGGCTTGACATGTCTACTAGATTTCGTTTAAGAACGACAAAAGCTTTACCAGCAGAACTCACCCCATATTTGATATCCAGAGATACCTCTGTTTATGAAGATTTCTGGTCTAGATTAGAAGGTCAACGACTAGGAGATCTCTTCTCTTTAACGTCCCCAATCACTCCACAAGAGCTACAGGATATGATCCCGAATTACCCGTTGTCTTTCTTACATTGTGCACACTTTAGTAAAATGCTCCAAAATATCCCTGATAGATCCAACTTGTTTAGAGAATCTCTGCCAATTGAAAAGGCTCTTTTTGCCAATAGACGCCTATTGCGCTCTCTTAAAGTTTGTAAGCAGTATGTAGAGGCAATGGCGGATTCTATGTGTCCAAAATACCTGCAATCATGGGAGGAAGACCTTAACATTAGCCTCTCAGAAGAGGAAAGAGAATTTGTTCTAAAGCATTCCCATGGTTTCACAGTATGTACAAGGTTGCAGGAGATGCACTACAAACTGCTCAGCAGGTGGTATAGGTCGCCATATTGGCTTTTTGAACATGGCCTAGCTACCTCAAATCTTTGTTGGAGGTGTGGGATTGAAGCTGGCACAATATCACATATCTGGTGGTCATGCTCCAAGATTGAAAGTTATTGGACACAAATATCAAACGTGATCTCAGAGGTTACGTCTAAGACATTACAACTGACACCAGCATTGGTTTGCCTATCTGTGCCGTAAACTACTTTCACCCCCTCTAAATCTAACCTAGAGACCCACATGATAGAAATCGCCAAGTCTCTCATTCCTTTGTACTGGTTACAGACCTCAGCGCCACCAATGTCACAATTTTTGTCGACCATGGATCTGGTAGCAAGATTCGAAGAATTGTCGAGTTGGGCTAACTTCTCGCATCATAAATTTCTGAAAGTATGGTCCCCGTGGCTGCAATATAGGAAAACCTCTTTGTCTGTTGAATCTTAGACCTGCTAACGACATATTTAGTAGGTGTAGATTTGAGTCTTGAACTGCACTGTTGGATACTGTGGATGGAGATACTGTTTTATTTGCTCATTTTGATCCCCCCCTCCCCCCCCCCCCCCCTAATATTTTCTGTCTTCTACCCGGAGACTATGTGCCTTAACTTTTAATTCCCTGTATTTTGTTTTAGGTTACAATAAGCGGATTGTATAAAAGACCAATTCATCGCGATACTCGATTTGATATGTTTATTTTTGTTGTTCTGTATAATTGCTGTATTCTTTTTCTTGGACTCAGAATGTAGTATTGTTTTACGCTTTTCGACTACAAGTTTAGACTGTGGATTTTTGTTCTCAATTATTTTTCTGATATTGTTTTCTAGTTGTACTTGTAAAAATTTTGTAAAAATTTAATAAAATAAGACTTACAAAAAAAAAAAAAAAAAAAGAAAACCTGCAGGGGAAGAGGACACTTAAAAGGGACAAGGGGAAGACAGCTAATAAGAACTAATAGGGTGGGAAAAGAGAAGGCTACAGGGATGGGCAGCCAGGGCAGTATAATGGGAAGGCTTCAGTGGACGACTCATAGGGAGGTAAAGGGGAAGGCCATAGAGGAAGAGGGTCCTCAGGAGAAAGAAAGGGAAGGCTGAGGAGGAGGACAGTTAAACGAGGGAAAGGAGAAGACTATAGAGGCAAACAGTGATGTGAACATGATCTGATTAAGTGAAGGCTGCAGGGGAGAATGATTGGGGAAAAAAGTAGGAGACACCAAGGAGGAAGGAAAATAGGAGGGCTGTAGAGGAGGACAGTCAGGGTGGAACACGGGGAAGTCACATCAAAATGGGCACCCAGGAAGGGAAATGGGTAGACTATAGAAGAGGATACTAATGATATTTATTAAAGTGTATGAAAGATGCTTTGTTGTACTGCGCTAAGAGCTACCAATAGGGGGCATCGTTACCATAAAAGAGTTGCTTGGTCTTTACAATGTATAATTAGGGTGTAAATGTCACAGTAATATGTATACGGTGCCAGAACCCAAGGCTATTGAACAGAGCATCAGAGTGACGTCTTCCTATGATGGATCTTGGTGTGATCTCAGACCAGACGCCATCTTTCATCCTCACTCTATCGCCAACTGTAGGCGTTTTTGGAGGTGGACAAGGTCATGGGACCACTGACCAAAGGTGGGTTTGACTTTACTCCCCCACCATATACATTGTATTCTCTATAATGTATCTGCAAAGTCCTAATATTACAATTCTGAGATTTTTCTGATTGAAATTCTGTCCCACATTTTCTACACCAAACAACAGGTCCCTGGCACAGAACAAACCAACTGGGGTTAATATCAGGTTCACGGAAACAGACGTCGTAACTTAGAATATTTTCCTAATTGAAATGAAGGCGCGACCTAGGTTAATAATAAAGCGAGCGCACAAATTAATTTCATTAGAAACTGATTGGAGAGCTATAATAAAAATAGCAAATTTATTCCCAATTAAGACATACAAAAAAAAATGAAATAATAAAATTTACAGGACCGCGGCCGCCCAAATTACTCTGCAATAATTAAATTAATCAGTAAATGTATTTAAAGGGGAACTCCAGTGAAAAGCATGGAGGGCGGCTAATGAATGGCTATAAAGTATCCTCAGGGTAAGTGTGAGCTCAGGTCTCGTAGAAGATGCGGACATCCTGTCCGGGTGACCACCACATGGAGATACCTGGTCTCTGCACAGTAGACTGACTCTGAGCTGCACAGACTTGTTCTAGTTCCCAGGAGGCCTAAGAAGGAAGATCCAGAAGTCTTGTAGGTTCAGGGTCTAAAATAACTAGAAGTCTTGGACCGCAGATGTAGGAGATGTAACGTGAGCAGCAAAGAAGGTGGGAAGTCTGGACTCCAAGAAGCAACATGAGGCACAAAGAAAAACTTTGTACCGCAGAGCAGAGTCCGCAGCAAAGAACCAATCACAGGTCGCAACAGTGACCCCGGGCGGGTGACTCTCTATTATATATGTATCTAATCCTATCCTGTGTGATACTGTATACTGAGCGGTGTATCTAATCCTATCCTGTGTGATACTGTATACTGAGCGGTGTATCTAATCCTATCCTGTGTGATACTGTATACTGAGCTGTGTATCTAATCCTATCCTGTGTGATACTGTATACTGAGCTGTGTATCTAATCCTATCCTGTGTGATACTGTATACTGAGCTGTGTATCTAATCCTATCCTGTGTGATACTGTATACTGATCTGTGTATCTAATCCTATCCTGTGTGATACTGTATACTGAGCTGTGTATCTAATCCTATCCTGTGTGATACTGTATACTGATCTGTGTATCTAATCCTATCCTGTGTGATACTGTATACTGAGCTGTGTATCTAATCCTATCCTGTGTGATACTGTATACTGATCTGTGTATCTAATCCTATCCTGTGTGATACTGTATACTGAGCTGTATCTCATCCTATTATATGTGATATATGTTTCTGACTGCTGTATCTAATCCCTCATCATTCACTTGTTACAATCTCACTTACAATGTATTTTTCCTATTTGACCATTTTCTGACATTTAACCCCACGAGTCCTGGAGTGACGTCTCTCCGCCGCCGCTGGTCTTTCCTGTGATTCCTCTTGTGGATTGGGATTCTGCCTCTTCCCCGGGCCGGAGGATTAGTGCTGTGCACTCCACAATCTGTTTGTTTTCAGTGCTTTTTTTGGACAGGACATACGGGAGCTTGAGCGCTTTGTCATGAGTGAGCAGGTTTTGCTTTTTGCGATGTAATGCAGAATACAAGGTGACGGCGCTCCGCAGAGAATGGCCGTTTCCACTAGGCCTGCACTTTCTATAGGATTAACCCTATTATCCTGCCAGTTCTCTCCATGTGAGTGGCCATAGATCTAGATGGAAAGCTGTAACTACTAGCCAATGTAACTACTACCCCCGTCATCCACAGGAGCTTGGACAAGGCATCAAAGAATTCTCTGTTATAATATTGACTAGGGCCAATTTGTACAACACGCCTAGAGGGGCTCCGGCCATAGAAATGGATATCAGTAGGATGACATGGAATAATGGCCAAGTCTATGCTACTATCCCTGCTCTTGATTTAGGAGCCCACTTAGCCAATGACTGAGCCCGGTCATCTATGGTCAGGGATTGGGTGAGTGGTGAGTCCCCAGTCATTTCCTGATGTGTCGGGATAGTACCTGGAAGTGGACCCAGCATGGACTTGGGCACCATCGGAATTGCAGTGGGGGAATCACTGAAGTGGGCATTTATATGAGGCTGAAAACCCTTCGCCCAATTTATGGGTGTACGAACCATGGACCTAGACTAGCCCGTCCAAAAGACCTTTGAGAGAGAAGGGTGCAACCCAAGATGGCTCCACCATCTTTGACAATGGAGGCCCAGAGGTAATGGAAATGTTTGGGTTGCAAACAAGCTCCAGATCTTCTTGATAGGGCTCAGTCTCCAGGGTTCACCTTTGTGTTACGTTTTGTTCTATAAGGTATCATTTACACCATAGATCAGATTTGACATTGTATCTTCAAGCAGTTTGGACAAGTGAAATAAAAGTGCACAAAAAAGTGACGAGTCCAGGTTGGCTCCACCATCTAGGTCAAATGATTGGTGAAAATGGTGGCCAAGAGGTCGTGGAAAGTTCATTGGGTTGCAAACCAACTTTATCTTCTGGTTCTTATGGCACCAACTATGGATGTCCAGTTTTTATTTTTCCCCTACGTGCTGAACATCTTGAGATCCGGTTTCACACAACAGATACGATTTTATGGATTATCTTCCAGCAGTTGATACCAAGGAGGGACAAATGTGATAATGGTGCGCAAAAGGTTGTCAACCAGATTGGCTCCACCATCTTTGCCAAATGAGCCGTGTCAAAGGTGGCCATGGAAAGGGTTTTGGTAGTGATAGGTCTCCATGGTGTCCATTCCCCCCCCCCCCATGCACTTTACAGATTTCACAAATTATCTTCTAGCAAGTCGGCCCCCGGGATGATCAAATGAGATAATAGTGTATAAAAGCAGCTCCGATCATATAGTGACGTCACCAGTGAAAATGCTGTTTGGGTTGCAATCTCTGGATCTTCTGGGTCTAACGGTAGTGGTATTGCACCAGGATGTCCATATTTTTAGTTTTTTTCATCCCCAAATTTGGTATCCTTAACACGGCAGATCAGATTTTCCGCATTATCTTCTGGCACTTGGCACCAGGGATGGAAAGTGAGATAATAGTGCTCAGAAGAGGCTCAGACCAGATTGCTTCCACCATCTTTGCCAAATAAGAGGTGACATCTTCATCATCCATTGACTTCAGTCATTGCCCAATCTGTCTACTGGCTTTAGATCATAAAGGGTCATCCCAGTAATGGACATTCTCCATCTACAGCTGAGGGCACCCTGTCCAAAAACCTGCAGGCTGAAAAATTTTTTGATTGGTCCTATAAACGTTCGATGAAGCCATTGGCTCTCTATCAGTGTTGTCTTGGCCAGCTCTACACGTAGCCTAGTCCTACCAGCAAAATATCTGTCAGTTGTGAACTCGTATGGCCAAGTAGCAAGAAGAGTGAAGATAATACTGGAAGCCTCAAAAACATCACGGCTCCTCAGCTCCAAAGGCAATGTCCGTGCCAGGCCAGGCAAAGCAAATTGCTTGTTAAATCCTTCTGGCGTCTTCACCAGTCTTGGCTGAGCTACGCAGCTGAAGTGAATGGCTGCTCGCATCTGTCAAGGTCGTTTCCTCCACCTCGCCGTGCCCAGTAGTTACTGGTTTGAAGGTCGCCCCCCCCTTTCCTTCCCTTCCTTACCTCATTTGTCCTCTAGGGAAATCTGTGTGCCCAGTACAGTTAATTACACTAAAAACCGTGCAAATTACATTGCCTTGGTGCTCTCTTGATGGATATCAGAGCGCTGTCCTCACAAGGGGATGTTAATGGTATTTTTATTAACTGATGACCTGTTGACTGGTATTAGAATATAGATTGCCTTAGTAAACCGGGTCGGGGTATGGAAGATATAATTAAGGTGCAATTACTTTCCAAGGCTCCTTGGCTTTTAATCAGGCCGGGGCGAGACACTTCGTGAGGCCAAAACTTTTGGAAAGAGCAAAGATGAAGCTTTGACAAGAGCTTGTTGTTTGATTTGTGTTTGTACATGTCCGACCCTCAGCCGAGGAGACATCGTCCTTAAGGATTGAGTGATGGGTTCAATAGATTTACTGGGGTCAAGTTATTTTTAAGGTGCGTTCACACGGAGTAACGTGCCGCGTGATGTGGCATATATACGGCGTGTGAGACTTTGAGTCTTGAGTATACGCTCCCATTGATTTCGTGCCGTATTATTTTGTGGCCGTGATTACATAGTGCTACATAGTGTTACATGGTGTTACATTGTGTTACATAGTATTAGATTGTGTTACATAGTGCTACATAGTTCTACATAGTGTTATATAGTGCTACATTGTGTTACATAGTATTAGATTGTGTTACATAGTGTTACATAGTTCTACATAGTGTTACATAGTGTTACATAGTGCTACATAGTGTTACATAGTGTTACATAGTGCTACATAGTGTTACATAGTGTTACATTGTGTTACATAGTATTAGATTGTGTTACATAGTGTTACATAGTGCTACATAGTTCTACCTAGTGTTATATAGTGCTACATTGTGTTACATAGTATTAGATTATGTTACATAGTGCTACATAGTGTTACATAGTGCTACATAGTGCTACATAGTGTTACATGGTGTTACATTGTGTTACATAGTATTATATTGTGTTACATAGTGTTACATAGTGCTACATAGTTCTACATAGTGTTATATAGTGCTACATTGTGTTACATAGTATTAGATTATGTTACATAGTGCTACATAGTGTTACATAGTGCTACATAGTGCTACATAGTGTTACATAGTGCTACATAGTGCTACATAGTGTTACATGGTGTTACATTGTGTTACATAGTATTAGATTGTGTTACATAGTGTTACATAGTGCTACATAGTTCTACATAGTGTTATATAGTGCTACATTGTGTTACATAGTATTAGATTATGTTACATAGTTCTACATAGTGTTATATAGTGCTACATAGTTCTACATAGTGTTATATAGTGCTACATAGTTCTACATAGTGTTATATAGTGCTACATTGTGTTACATAGTATTAGATTATGTTACATAGTTCTACATAGTGTTATATAGTGCTACATAGTTCTACATAGTGTTATATAGTGCTACATTGTGTTACATAGTATTAGATTATGTTACATAGTTCTACATAGTGTTATATAGTGCTACATAGTTCTACATAGTGTTATATAGTGCTACATTGTGTTACATAGTATTAGATTATGTTACATAGTTCTACATAGTGTTACATAGTGCTACATAGTTCTACATAGTGTTATATAGTGCTACATTGTGTTACATAGTATTAGATTATGTTACATAGTTCTACATAGTGTTATATAGTGCTACATAGTTCTACATAGTGTTATATAGTGTTACATAGTGTTACATAGTGTTACATAGTGCTACATTGTGCTACATAGTATTAGATTCTGTTACATAGTATTAGATTGTGTTACATAGTGTTACATAGTGTTACATAGTTCTACATAGTGTTATATAGTGCTACATAGTTCTACATAGTGTTATATAGTGCTACATAGTGTTACATAGTGCTACATGGTGCTACATAGTATTAGATTCTGTTACATAGTGTTACATCGTGTTACATAGTGTTACATCGTGTTACATAGTGTTACATAGTGTTACATCGTGCTACACAGTGTCTTTTTTTGCTGTTTTTTGAATGTCATTACTTAAAGGGTTATTACAATTATTTCATGTTACCATTATCCACAGGATTTCATGGGATCAACCAATTCTGAGAACACCTGAGTGGAGGGGGAGGTAAAGAATGCACGATGGAGCTCAAGGCATTCTATGTGATCCAGTCACTTGGGGGTACAAAAGGGGTCCCAGAAATCATAACGTTAACCCCTTCATGACTGACGTAAATATGACATTCCTGGAACTATCTACACTGAATAAGTTGCTTGACCAAGTAATTTTCATTCTTAATATTAAGCACACGATATGTGTGATAGTCATTTAGAGGATTCTCAAAGCCACAATCTGTTTGGTGCTGGCTAGACTGGGGTGTGGTGTGCAAGAGATCTCTTGATCTTCACCCTTAGATCCTGCAAGGAGGTGTGGACTTTTCTGCAAGAAGATCCCAAGCTTGAGGTCCAGAGAATACTTATAGAGTGGCAGTACTAGCAGTGAGGAGTCAATTGAGTAGTCAGGAACAGAAACAAGGGTTGTCACTAGGAAATCAGATAAGATTCAACAAGTCAGAGCACAAGACGGGTCCGGTCAGGTCCAAGGGTCAAAGTCAGGTCTACTTGACCACAATTAACCTCATTCTGGAAGCAAATACAATCCAAGATCTGATTCCTCCCGAACTGGTTCTTTCATGGGACTCTTCATCCCATTTCATCCCCAGAAAACTTGTTTAGCAACTTGGTTAGATCACTGCAGTGACATTTGTGATTCCCACCTTTAGGGTTTGCAAGACCCCCATGAATAAACAATGGACTGCAAAAGGCGATGAGATGTAAATAATTATTTTTTTTCTCCCTTCTTTCCACCGTCTCTTCTCCCCCAATGCATATATCTTACCCTCTCTTTTTGGCTACTCCTCAATTGTATCCATGTTTTGCCAACGTTCTGTTGTTTCTGGGTAACCTTTAGGCCATTGCACATTCCAAAGGACCTGCCACTTTCTAGATGCCACATGGACACACAGTTACTTTACTTACATAGTTATACATTAAGATTCTGTTCTATGTCTATGATTTGGTGATGAATCATTGCTATGGCAGGTACCAGACAAACAATGCAAAGAGTAAGGAAGAGGCGAGGTCGAGATCAGAGACATTTAAAGAACCAAAACCAGCCCAATAGCAGATGTAATGGGAGTCCTCAGAGGGTAAAATATGAACAATCAGGCAAGGAAATGGAGGATTACTAAATGGGCCACCAGACATGATGTCATTGGAAGGGGCAGGAGGTCTCCAAGTGAGGTCAGAATGGAGTTGTGGCTTGATCTAGGAAGGCTGCAGCTGACATTGGCATCAGAGAAGGAGGCGTCTGATCATTTTTGGAATATTTTTTCTTGTTCCCAAGATTTAGAGCTTGGTTTCATTGCAGATCTAATGGGTAATATCAAGCAATATGAAGCAAAAAGTCTCTGGTAGTACAACCAGGAGTCTGAGGTTGTCGATGAAAACCAAGCATCTGGCTCTCATCGTAAAGTCAGCAGTAACTTTAACTGAAGACTAAGCATCTGGCTCTCATTCTAGACCCATCAGCTTGTTCTAATTCTAGAACAAATCTCTGACTTTCAGACTGGTGGTGGATTTGGAATAAGACTTGGCAGACGTTTATTTTTGACTATTGACTATTTTTGACGTGAATAAATACGACTCAATGATGTTTTATATTCTGATTTGAGTTCATCTTTCTATTTCTGGACACGATGGTTGTTTGTAAATTATTCCATGTTATTCACCTTCCATTTGGGTCCTGGTATCATTTGGTTTTTACTCTAGAATCAATAGCTAGAACCCATTAGCTAGTTCTTATTAAAATTAAGTGTAGTATTCTATAATATCCCCTTCCCGCCGATGGCATTTTTTGATTTTCGTTTTTCGTTTTTGACTCCCCTCCTTCTAAACCCCATAACTTTTTTATTTCTCCGCTCCCAGAGCCATATGAGGTCTTAATTTTTGCGGGACAATTTTTTCTTCATGATGCCACCATTAATTATTCTATATAATGTACTGGGAAGCAGGAAAAAAATTCAGAATGGGGTGGATTTGAAGAAAAAATGCATTTCTGCGACTTTCTTACGGGCTTTGGTTTTACGGCGCTCACTGTGCAGCCAAAATGACATGTCCCCTGTATTCTGTGTTTCGGTACGGTTCCAGGGATACCAAATTTATATGGTTTTATTTACATTTTGACCCCTAAAAAAAATTCCAAAACGGTGTTAAAAATTTTTTTTTCTAAAAGTCGCCATATTCCGACAGCCGTAACTTTTTTATACATAGGTGTACGGGGATGCATAGGGCGTCTTTTTTTGCGGGGCCGGGTGTACTTTTTAGTTCTACCATTTTCGGGAAATGTTATTGCTTTGATCACTTTTTATTCAAATTTTTATCAGAATTAAAACAGTGAAAAAACGGCGGTTTGGCACTTTTGACTATTTTTCCTGCTACGGCGTTTACCGAACAGGAAAAATATTTTTATAGATTTGTAGAGCTGGCGATTTCGGACGCGGGGATACCTAACATGTATGTGTTTCACAGTTTTTAACTACTTTTATATTTGTTCTAGGGAAAGGGGGGTGATTTGAACTTTTAATACTTTTTATATTTTTTTATATTTTTTTTTACTTTTTTTTTTATTTATTTTTTTGCATTTATTAGACCCCCTAGGGGTGTTGAACCCCAGGGGGTCTGATCACTAATGCAATGCATTACAATGCTAATGCATTGCAATGCATTGCAAAAAATCATCATCTCTTTTGCAGGCTGTATACACCAGCCTGCAAAAGAGAGAATTTGCAGACTGGCTGGGAGCCCTTAACAAGGCTCCTGGCTGTCATGGCAACGGGGGTCGGCCCTGGAGCATGCTCCAGGAGCCGGCGATCCCTGCCAAAATGGCGGCGCCCATGCGCCGCCTGGAAGATGGCGCCTCCGGCGCCTTTGACAGCAGCGCCGGAGGGGTTAATGCCTCCGATCGGTCCGGGGACCGATCGGAGGCATTAGAGACGGTTGTCTACTGCTTAAAGCAGTAGACACCCGGCGACTATGACGGCCGCCCGGCTCCCGGGCGGTCGCCATAGTTACAGACCCGACACGCGCCGTACTATTACGGCGCATGTCGGGAAGGGGATATTTCTAGATTGAGTATATGCAACATTACATATAGTGTATTGTCCTGACATAAGGCTTTTACTCTAGAATCAATAGCTTTAAAAAAAAAATCTATTTCTTGATGGATGTAACTCATCACATCTAGAACATCCTCCTTTCAGTTCAGTCCTCAATCTTACTCTAAAATCCATGGCTAAACATCACTTAGAACCAAGTAAGTGTTTCGTACTCAAGATCCCATGATTGGTTCTCTAAGTAAATCGTTCTATTTCTGGATCCACCAGATGATATTCCAGTGTTGGTGTAAAGCTCTCATTCTAGAACGGATGGTTAAAACTCATATAAAACTCATAACTAACAAAGGTTGGATCTCATTAAAGACTCAATGACCGGTTTTCATTCGAAACCAAGTTTGTCTTTCTATTTTTGGATCTAGTCTCGATATAAGGGCTCTTATTCTAAAACCAAAGGTAACCAAGTGGGTGGTTTGGTTTTAAGACCTGGTGACTGCTTCTTATTCAAAACTTAATTGATTATTATGTATCTGCATTCAGTAGTTGTAGCTTATTCAATGTAGAATGTCCTCCTTCCATTTCAGCACAGATGTCAGGATCTTATTCTAGAAGCAATGTCTAGATGTAAGCGGTCCCCATTCAACTTCTTATGCAAAACAGAGTTCCGTCTTATACCAAACTAAGTGGGTGGTTCCCATTCAAGACCCGATGACTGGTTCTTTTTAAAATGTGTTGACCATTCTGTTTCTGGAGTCAGTCAATGTATATAATCCCATGTAGTATATCCACCTTCCATTTGTGTCCTGATATCAAGATCTTATTATAGAACCAACGGCTAAATAAGTGGTTCTCATTCGAGTTGTCTGGTTCTTATGCAAAACTGAGTTTATCACTGTCTTTTTGGATCTAGCAGATAATATTTTAGTCCTGGTGGCTGACTCTTATTCTAGAACCAATGGCTAAAGCTCATAACAAACCAAGTGGATGGTTCACGTTCAAGACTTGGATGGCTGTTTCCTATGGAAAGCTGAGTTTATTGTTCTAATTCTGGAGTCAGTGGATGTAACTTACTCCATGTAGTATATCCACCCACCATTTGAATCCTGACATGACGATCTTATTCTACAAGTAATTGCTATAAACTCCTAGGCAATGCTCAGAGTGGTCCTCATTCTAGTTATTTTCTGGTTCTTATGCTACAATGAGTTGGTCCCTTTCTTCCTGGTCCCAGCAGATGTTATTCTCATCCTGGGGTAAGGTGCTTATTCTAGAACCAATGGATAATTCTAGGACCAAACCAAATGAATGGTGCTCTTTCAAGACCTGCTTTGTACCCAAAACTGAGTCCATCATTCTATGTAGCTTATTCCATTTAGTAAATTGATCCTCCATTTGAGCCCTACTATCGGGATCTCATTCTAGAGCCAATGGCTAAATATTAGTTCTAATGAAGTAAGTCATCCTCATTCAAGCTCCAATGATTGGTTCCATGCAAAGCTCAATTTATCATTTTATTTTTGGATCCACCAGATGATATCCCAGTCCTGGTGCCAGGTTCTCATTCTAGAGCCAATGGCTAAATCTCATATCAAACCAAGTAGATTTTTCTAAAATCTGATTTACGATCATTTTCCATCTGAACCCGAACCCAATTCTGAGATTGAAGATCGGATTTTAAAAATGATCCTATTCACTACACAGCATGGAGTCCAAAAATTGAACGCTTGTAGTGATTAAAAAATCCCCCGGCTACTTAGTCCCCCCTGGTGTCTACTTACCTGCACAGATCCGCTGCCGTTGTCGCTTCTCATTCTTCTCAGTCCGATTCTCTCTCATTTACAGGCCTGCAGAGCGCCGTGCACGCCCCCGCCTCCCAGGCTAGTGTTACTGATGCTGGGAGTAGGTGGGGCTTGTTGTGGCTTAGTAGAGTGTGGGCGGGTACAGGGAAGGCAGAAGTGAGTGCATCACTCACGTCTCCCCTCCCAGTATCCGCCCACACTCTACTAAGCCACAAGCCCTGCCTTCTTCCTAGGTCTGTAACACAAGCCTGGGAAGCGGGGGCGTGCACGGCGCTCTGAAGGCCTGTAAATGAGAGAGAACCAGACCGAGAAGAACAGGGAGCGACTGCGGCAGTGGATCTGTGCAGGTAAGTAGAGCGATCGAGATTGGAATTCCATTCCCGATCTATTTAGGCGGGATCGGAACCCGATCGTGATCATGAAATTTACTCGATCGCCAATCAGGATCCGATCCTTTCTGATCCCGGTCACTCAACCCTATTCAACACCCGATGACTGTTTTTTTATTGAAACTAAGTTTCTCCTTCTCATTCTGGATCCAGTAGTTCAGACATAGTCTATATACTTCCATTTGATTCCTGGTGGCCAGATCTCCCGTTCCTCGTGAAACCAGTGCTGCTACGCTCTGCCTACCAATGGCTCTCCGTTATTGTCTGCCTGGGTAGAGCTGGTAGTCATACATTTCCAATAAGTGTAGGCCTCGCTCTTCATCTCATCCACTAATTGACAGTCATTCTTATTATCCAATTAACAGTCCTCATTAGCCAAACAAAACAACACTCGGGGCAAAAATCCAACTTGCCACTTAACCCGCCTGTGCAGAATGTCAACTTACCGTCTTGTTTTCCCTCTGACATCAATAACAGGACTAAACATTTTTTATTTTGAAGTACTTGGTTGTCATGGAAACTCTAATTATTATAATTTTATAATGGTAAGATTAATTTCCTTCATGCAGATGGTGCCGAGCACAAAATCCTGATTCACGACGACACTGACCTTGATGGTTCGGAATCACAACAATGTCAAAGAGCTGAAATCGACGGCATTGTGGTAGAAGTCCATTGTGTAGATGGCGCCCCCCCCCCCTCCCCCGCATGGTATAATCTAATGGTTATTAATAATTAATAGGACAATTCCTGAAAACAATGACTCATCCCACCAGGTTTACACGACCGCAAACCGTAAATCCTTCCCAGACATGAACATGAATCTATTAGTTGTCTGTTGTTACCTGTCTACCATCCATCTCATCCATCACATAGTCCTGAGATTACTGGATGGGCCAATCCCATAATGACTGGCCCATTATAGGCAACGCCCAAATACCTCTTTGTGAAAGCTAGCGTACAAACATCACAATGGTGGAGACCGGAGCAGTCCAAACCAATATATCGCGGAATATCATTGTTGCAGGAGCTTGTGATGTTTCTACGATCTCCTATGATGTGTAGACTGATAGAAAGAGGACAAATTAGATAAAGATTCATTTACTAATGTGTATCATTGTCTTTATCGCTATCAATTGTATCAAATGTATCAATAAGTGTATCAATCTGTATACCAGTATGAGTATCTGTGTTTGTATCTACAGAGATTCCTGTATGTATCAGATTATTTATCAATAGGAGTCTTTGTATCAGATTGCATATTAGTATATGTATCACTATAGATATGGGTAGGGTTGAGCGATCGGGATCAGGAAAGATCGGATCCCGATTGGCGATCGAGCAAATTTCACGATCGGGATTGGCTGGAAAATGATCGGAAATCAGATTTTAAAATTGATCCTGAAATCTCAAGATCAGCTCAACCCCAGATAGGAGTATCTGACTGTATATCATTATGTATACCAATATCACGATATGTATCAGTGTGTATGTATATCAATATGTATATCAATATTACGATATGTATCAGTGTGTATGTCTATCATTATGTATATCAATATCACGATATGTATCAGTGTATATGTATATCAATATGTATATCAATATCACGATATGTATCAGTGTGTATGTCTATCATTATGTATATCAATCTGTTATATCTCTATGTATACCAGTATATGTAGCAATAGGTGTATACATATGTATATATCTGTCAGATTCTATTATACTATAATTGCAGTTTATGTTGCTCATAATTTTACTGGATTGTACAAAAGCTCAAGTTCCGGCCGCCAGTATTACTTACCACGCCAACACTTAGTACTGACCCCAATCAAATCTGTGTAAATTGTCATACAAGTAGCTCCCCCTGGTGGTGACAATGGACAATCTTGACAATATTCGGGGACCTGCAGTGATCGGCTGTAATCTCTGGCAACTCCTGAAACTAAGGTTTTAGATTTCCTGCAGCGCCACCACAGGAGAACTGTAGTATTACACAATGTCCTTTGGAATCAATATGTTGTCTGTGTGGTGCGGACAGGATGGGTCCTCCAAGACAAGAGACAGTCTTTGCAATTTCTCTTCACTCTGATGAGGATCCTGAACAGTATTAACTTACAATTCCATAATAGGATGTATGACAATAGGGTTTCTAAATTGGACAACCCCGTTAAAGTCCAAATGCCCCCTAAGAAGGGGGGGACACAAGAAGTGATGGTAAAAGAAAAAATGTTGTACCCGTCATTTAAAAATGGGCCTGTGTGCAGTTTAATGTTATTGAGAAAGCTTTATTGTAAAGTCATGTGCTCACTTCAGGAGCACTGACCTCCTCTCTGCTCCTCTGATGTTTACTATTTGAAAAGAAGCTCAAACATACAATGTAAGGCAATTGGAATCAGATTGAGGATCTAATACACATTGTCCATACGACCTCCTGTTCATACAGGAAACACAGTCCTCTGGGGGCATCAGAGGAGCAGAGAAGAGGTTAGTGCTCCAGGGGTGAGCACATGACTTTATGCAAACACATGGATTGAAAGGAGTAAAAAGGAGCCTAAAATAAGACTGTTATATCAAGGCTGTCTAGAAACACTGGGGCGCACCGACCTCCTCTCTGCCTCTCTGATGCGCTCAGTATTTCCTGTACTAACAGGAGATCAGTCTTACAATATAAGTCTAGAGAAATCAGACAGAGGATCGAACAGACCTGCACTGTGACCTCCTGTCTATAATGGAAACACTGTGTGCATCCAAGGATCAGAGAATGGGTCAGCGCTCCAGAAGGGAGCACATAACTTTGTATTAACACGAGGCTTTAAAGGAGTGCAAAGGAGGCCAAAGTGAAATCATTAAGAAGGGAAGTAAAGCATGGCCTGTAGAGTGCACTGACTCCCCGAGAACCGGTAACTAAGAGTCGCCATTGCACCCAGATGCCGTTGCAGCTTTAAATCACTTTTTGGATCTTTCGACCTCAGCGTTCAGTCTGAAGAGGAAAACAACAGAGCTGATGAAGGTCAAGAGCTCGAAGCCCTCATCTAATTTACTAAGTAATAACTTCTTCTGACTAATTACAGAGATGGTGGCATACATCTAATAGCGCCACGTCATAAATATTCATGGACGGCGACAAATTATTTTTTACCATATATTATAATAATTTATATTTAGAGCCCGCTCTGACAGGTCGCCGACACGGCAGAAAGGACAATTTAGAGGCGCATTGACCTTAGGATTAGGCCGGAGGCGCTCTAAGTACAGAAAGGTGAAGACGGATAGGACTCTTAACCAGGGATCAATGCTCCGGCACTCACAAGAGCATAAATAACTGAAATGGCCGCCACTCAGTAATTGGATTGATCAAAAAATATTTAGGAGACTAATGAAATCCCCGGGAACAGTGAATTAGTCGCGGAGAACGTCTCCAGCACCGTTCCATCTAAAGCGGAGGGTTTATCTAAAACAAATCTCCAGAGAAGTCAATGGATGTCAAATGCTCCAGAGACATCAGTCATATGTGTGCGCCGTAGCTTTAATTTAACCCCATCAGATTAGAAATATGAGGAAGTGGCAGGAAAGGGGGGAGGGGGGAGCGATATGTATACATAGACAGGAGACGGGCGCTATAGTAGAGATCAACACCGGGCCCCTAAATTCTCAGTGACTGTACCAGCAGAATAGTGAGTGCAGCTCTGGGGTATAATACAGGATAAGCAGTGTAATGTATGTACACAGTGACCAGCAGAATAGTGAGCGCAGCTCTGGGGTATAATACAGGATAAGTAATGTAATGTATGTACACAGTGACTGCACCAGCAGAATAGTGAGCGCAGCTCTGGGGTATAATACAGGATAAGCAGTGTAATGTATGTACACAGTGACTGCACCAGCAGAATAGTGAGCGCAGCTCTGGGGTATAATACAGGATAAGTAATGTATGTACACAGTGACCAGCAGAATAGTGAGCGCAGCTCTGGGGTATAATACAGGATAAGTAATGTAATGTATGTACACAGTGACTGTACCAGCAGAATAGTGAGCGCAGCTCTGGGGTATAATACAGGATAAGTAATGTAATGTATGTACACAGTGACTGCACCAGCAGAATAGTGAGCGCAGCTCTGGAGTATAATACAGGATAAGTAATGTAATGTATGTACACAGTGACTGTACCAGCAGAATAGTGAGCGCAGCTCTGGAGTATAATACAGGATAAGTAATGTAATGTATGTACACAGTGACTGCACCAGCAGAATAGTGAGCGCAGCTCTGGGGTATAATACAGGATAAGTAATGTAATGTATGTACACACTGACTGCACCAGCAGAATAGTGAGCGCAGCTCTGGAGTATAATACAGGATAAGTAATGTAATGTATGTACACAGTGACTGCACCAGCAGAATAGTGAGCGCAGCTCTGGGGTATAATACAGGATAAGTAATGTAATGTATGTACACAGTGACTGTACCAGCAGAATAGTGAGCGCAGCTCTGGAGTATAATACAGGATAAGTAATGTAATGTATGTACACAGTGACTGCACCAGCAGAATAGTGAGCGCAGCTCTGGAGTATAATACAGGATAAGTAATGTAATGTATGTACACAGTGACTGCACCAGCAGAATAGTGAGCGCAGCTCTGGAGTATAATACAGGATAAGTAATGTAATGTATGTACACACTGACTGCACCAGCAGAATAGTGAGCGCAGCTCTGGAGTATAATACAGGATAAGTAATGTAATGTATGTACACAGTGACTGCACCAGCAGAATAGTGAGCGCAGCTCTGGAGTATAATACAGGATAAGTAATGTAATGTATGTACACAGTGACTGCACCAGCAGAATAGTGAGCGCAGCTCTGGAGTATAATACAGGATAAGTAATGTAATGTATGTACACACTGACTGCACCAGCAGAATAGTGAGCGCAGCTCTGGAGTATAATACAGGATAAGTAATGTAATGTATGTACACAGTGACTGTACCAGCAGAATAGTGAGCGCAGCTCTGGAGTATAATACAGGATAAGTAATGTAATGTATGTACACAGTGACTGCACCAGCAGAATAGTGAGCGCAGCTCTGGAGTATAATACAGGATAAGTAATGTAATGTATGTACACAGTGACTGTACCAGCAGAATAGTGAGCGCAGCTCTGGAGTATAATACAGGATAAGTAATGTAATGTATGTACACAGTGACTGCACCAGCAGAATAGTGAGCGCAGCTGTGGGGTATAATACAGGATAAGTAATGTAATGTATGTACACACTGACTGCACCAGCAGAATAGTGAGCGCAGCTCTGGAGTATAATACAGGATAAGTAATGTAATGTATGTACACAGTGACTGCACCAGCAGAATAGTGAGCGCAGCTCTGGGGTATAATACAGGATAAGTAATGTAATGTATGTACACAGTGACTGTACCAGCAGAATAGTGAGCGCAGCTCTGGAGTATAATACAGGATAAGTAATGTAATGTATGTACACAGTGACTGCACCAGCAGAATAGTGAGCGCAGCTCTGGAGTATAATACAGGATAAGTAATGTAATGTATGTACACAGTGACTGCACCAGCAGAATAGTGAGCGCAGCTCTGGAGTATAATACAGGATAAGTAATGTAATGTATGTACACACTGACTGCACCAGCAGAATAGTGAGCGCAGCTCTGGAGTATAATACAGGATAAGTAATGTAATGTATGTACACAGTGACTGCACCAGCAGAATAGTGAGCGCAGCTCTGGAGTATAATACAGGATAAGTAATGTAATGTATGTACACAGTGACTGCACCAGCAGAATAGTGAGCGCAGCTCTGGAGTATAATACAGGATAAGTAATGTAATGTATGTACACACTGACTGCACCAGCAGAATAGTGAGCGCAGCTCTGGAGTATAATACAGGATAAGTAATGTAATGTATGTACACAGTGACTGCACCAGCAGAATAGTGAGCGCAGCTCTGGAGTATAATACAGGATAAGTAATGTAATGTATGTACACAGTGACTGCACCAGCAGAATAATGAGCGCAGCTCTGGAGTATAATACAGGATAAGTAATGTAATGTATGTACACAGTGACTGCACCAGCAGAATAGTGAGCGCAGCTCTGGAGTATAATACAGGATAAGTAATGTAATGTATGTACACAGTGACTGTACCAGCAGAATAGTGAGCGCAGCTCTGGAGTATAATACAGGATAAGTAATGTAATGTATGTACACAGTGACTGTACCAGCAGAATAGTGAGCACAGCTGTGGGGTATAATACAGGATAAGTAATGTAATGTATGTACACAGTGACTGCACCAGCAGAATAGTGAGTGCAGCTCTGGAGTATAATACAGGATAAGTAATGTAATGTATGTACACAGTGACTGCACCAGCAGAATAGTGAGCACAGCTGTGGGGTATAATACAGGATAAGTAATGTAATGTATGTACACAGTGACTGTACCAGCAGAATAGTGAGCGCAGCTGTGGAGTATAATACAGGATAAGTAATGTAATGTATGTACACAGTGACTGCACCAGCAGAATAGTGAGCGCAGCTCTGGAGTATAATACAGGATAAGTAATGTAATGTATGTACACAGTGACTGCACCAGCAGAATAGTGAGCGCAGCTGTGGGGTATAATACAGGATAAGTAATGTAATGTATGTACACAGTGACTGCACCAGCAGAATAGTGAGTGCAGCTCTGGAGTATAATACAGGATAAGTAATGTAATGTATGTACACAGTGACTGCACCAGCAGAATAGTGAGCGCAGCTCTGGAGTATAATACAGGATAAGTAATGTAATGTATGTACACAGTGACTGTACCAGCAGAATAGTGAGCACAGCTGTGGGGTATAATACAGGATAAGTAATGTAATGTATGTACACAGTGACTGTACCAGCAGAATAGTGAGCGCAGCTGTGGAGTATAATACAGGATAAGTAATGTAATGTATGTACACAGTGACTGCACCAGCAGAATAGTGAGCGCAGCTCTGGAGTATAATACAGGATAAGTAATGTAATGTATGTACACAGTGACTGCACCAGCAGAATAGTGAGTGCAGCTCTGGAGTATAATACAGGATAAGTAATGTAATGTATGTACACAGTGACTGCACCAGCAGAATAGTGAGCGCAGCTCTGGAGTATAATACAGGATAAGTAATGTAATGTATGTACACAGTGACTGTACCAGCAGAATAGTGAGCGCAGCTCTGGTGTATAATACAGGATAAGTAATGCAATGTATGTACACAGTGACTGTACCAGCAGAATAGTGAGCGCAGCTCTGGAGTATAATACAGGATAAGTAATGTAATGTATGTACACAGTGACTGTACCAGCAGAATAGTGAGCGCAGCTCTGGAGTATAATACAGGATAAGTAATGTAATGTATGTACACAGTGACTGCACCAGCAGAATAGTGAGCGCAGCTCTGGAGTATAATACAGGATAAGTAATGTAATGTATGTACACAGTGACTGTACCAGCAGAATAGTGAGCGCAGCTCTGGAGTATAATACAGGATAAGTAATGTAATGTATGTACACAGTGACTGCACCAGCAGAATAGTGAGCGCAGCTCTGGAGTATAATACAGGATAAGTAATGTAATGTATGTACACAGTGACTGTACCAGCAGAATAGTGAGCGCAGCTCTGGAGTATAATACAGGATAAGTAATGTAATGTATGTACACAGTGACTGCAGCAGCAGAATAGTGAGCGCAGCTCTGCAGTATAATACAGGATAAGTAATGTAATGTATGTACACAGTGACTGTACCAGCAGAATAGTGAGCGCAGCTCTGGAGTATAATACAGGATGTAACTCAGGATCAGTACAGAAAATATGGTAGCTTTGTTCTACACCTTCCCCTCTATTGTGCCTGGTGCTCCCTGTAGTAGAAGGGGCTGCAGTACCACACATAACCTGTGTACAGATGTGGCACCTTTTTTTTGCAAGAAGCAGCCATGTTTTCCTACACTTCCCCTTTAATTCTTCTTACATCCAGTATATCCGCATGCAGTGAGTTATACTGTAAGACACATACACAGTCACCGCCAGTAGACGCACCAGCGGGGCACAGACTCTTCCCTTGCGGCAGATTGACATTTAGGCTCTGGCTCTGCTCGGGGCATGAGAACTGTCTGTCTTGTCTGTACTCGGCTTCACCCGGCCCGGCTCTAACCATCTGATTACACTGCAGAGAAAACTGCAAATATGAGCCGGCGACTCTCCAGGGCCCACTTGTTCTGTCAGGTACAGCGGCAGGATACAATGATGAAAAAGACAAGGAGCAGGAAAAGTGAGAAAGGAATGAGTTGTGATATGAAGCCGGCCACCGGTGTGAAGGCAGGAGGTCCCCCGAACTATCAATCCTTCAGAAGGAGCCCTTTATGTAAAGGATTTCACCACATCCTAACATCTCCCCCTGCAATAAGGGCTATGATTACCCACAGCTTTGCAAATGCCATGCCTGGCACTATAGACTGGCATATTATGCAGGGTTAAAGGTCAACCCCGACTCTCTGCTGATTGAAAGGAGGACGCCAGCTGCAGCAATTTATATTCCCACTACAAAGCCGGACTAACAAGGCTCGCCTGCCCAGTGACAGCCGCATGAAGCAAATGCTAGGGAGCCTTTCATGCCAGCCAGGCGCAGCCGAAGCTCCCAGAGAACATTCCTCCACTTAACTTATCACTTTAAGTTTCCCAGAGTCGCATTTAATTGGGCCAAGGTGGGGAAAAATGGTAAAGACTGGGAACTGAAAGATGTCTATATATGCAAGGAGGATGAGACGGGCACAGATCTCTTCTCTTACCGTATATGGGCTATTAAGAATGTAGATGTAGCCGCTGACTCCGCAATGTGTCGCTATCTTGATCTGTCATATCATCACGGCAATGCAATAATATATAATAAAAAGATAATGTAATATTGTGTAATGATATAATAATGTCATACTGTGTAATATAATACAATAATGTAACACTATACCAATATAACACAATGTGTAATGATATAATAATGTCTACGTTATAATAACAATACAATAATGTAACACTATACAAGTATACTACAATAATAAGCAATGTAACAATGTAGAACAATATTATCAATAATGTGTAAGATAATGTAACAATGTAGAAATATAACACAATAATGTATAATGAGAAGATAATGTAACAATGTATAAAATATGAGAATATAATAAAGTGATAATGTAACACTACATAGTCATACACAAATGTAACACTATAAAACTTTAATAACACAATGATGTATAATAATATATTAATGTAACACTGTATAAAAATAAAATGCAATACTGTATGATAATGTGATAATGTATAATACAATAATGTAGGACTATTAAATACAAATGTAATCATGTATAATAAAATAATGGTAATAGTGTGTTGTGCCGGATGGCAAACCCAGCTCTGCTACCTCCAAAAGTTTAGAAATGTATTTATTACAACAATCTGTGCTAACCTCATTATCCCAGCATGGGGGCATCGTGGAGTTGTATGCTGATGGAGCTCTGAACACACACTACCCAGACCGGTTGTCTCTTGGTCAGACTTCAAAGGAGATGTGGTTTCCTGATAATATTTGCCTAGGAGGAGATGCCACAGTCTAAGTATAAATATGAATGTGAATTGCGCCCCCATATTTCACAATTGTTCACTGTTTTGGGGGGTTACAGTTTGTTTTTTATTTATTTATTTATTAATTTTAGCATCATAGGTCACATTACAATTAGAGATGAGCGAGTAGTGTTCAAACGAGTAGGTGTTCGATTGAATGCTACGGTATTAGAAATACTCGTACTCGATTGAACACTACTAGCTGTTCAAAGTTTAAGGTTTGATGCAGAACCAGCATTGATTGGCAGAATGCTATACATTATCAATCAACGCTGGTTCTTCTCTTACCTTCAGAAGTCTTCTCCGTGCAGCGTCCCCGTGGCGTCTTCCGGCTGGAATTCACTCTGCCTAGGCATCCGGCCTAGGCAGAGCCGAATGCGCATGCGCGGGCATGCCCTCGCATGCGCAGTCGGCTCTGCTCAGGCGTCGGGCCTGGCAGAGCCGACCGCGCATGCGCAGTCAGCTCTGCCTAGGTCCCCGATGCCTAGGCAGAGTGAATTCCAGCCGGAAGATGCCGCGGGGACCCTGCGCCAGGAGAATCCAGCCCGACTGTCACTCGTGGACTTGGTAAGTATAATTTTATCAAATTTTGCCTACCCCTGAAACGAGCATTTTCCCCCATTGACTATAATGGGGTTCAAAATCCATTCGAACAGTCGAACAGTGTGCGGCTGTTCGAATCGGATTTCGAACCTCGGACATTTTAGTGTTCGCTCATCTCTAATTACAATTCTTGCATCAACTGATTAGTAAATGTGAGCCTTTATATTCAGCTCCTTGCTAAGATCTCTAAAAGGAGAGGTTCATCTGGAGGCCAGTATTATATAATAGGCAGTGTGAACATATATATATATATATATATATATATATATATATATATATATATATATATATATATTATAAATCATAGGCTATGATTGGCTGTGTGTAACTCATTTGTTGGTTGGTGCTTCATACTGTGCTGAGATTTCCTGCTGTGAGAGAGGCAGAGGTGGCTTCCCTGGTGTGAATGATAGCACCTTACCAAGCCACTTGGCACACCTGGCGATCATCCTTTTTCCTTACTTTCCACTTGCACCTCGCAAGTGTGTCCAGGTCTTATAGGATAATAGGAAACAAGCTTACTAAATTGTATATATTTATTAACCATGAATGGGTCGGTACTAGCCACTTAACATATAGAGAAATATGTATCAATGGTTGACAAACAGATACAGATAAAGTACAATATCATACATAAATAAATGGCGTAAAAGATAAAAAATGAACAATACCAACAAGAGTCTGTAGATGGTTCTCTGGGGCCTCACTTTCATGCCTCAGGGCACATGTATATTCAATAAGAGATCCTCCGTCTCATACTTTGGCTTCTAGAAGTAGAACTCCCTTGTCTCCATAGGAAAGATAATATAACTATCCCCAGTCTCCTCCCAGAATGATGTCATTAGGGATAGAAGTCCTGCCCTCCATCCCTGAGATCAAATAACTAAGAACAGTCATAATTCCTCGCCAGATGTTCATAGGGTCAGGCCAGTGGTATGATGGGATTCATAGTGAGGTCCCTATTATTTAGACAAGATGGATTCAACCCCATCCCCTTTGGGTAATTAATTCAGTATCTGGATCTTTCCCCTGCTTATAACACTAGCAAGTTTGGACTTGAAACGTCTGGGTCCACCTGGCACACCCAACGCATTTACCAGAGCAACTGTGACATGTCCTCCTAGGCAAATATTATCAGAAAACCATATCTCTTTTGAAGTCTGACCAAGAGACAACCAGTCTGGATGGTGTGTGTTCAGAGCTCTTTCAGCATACAACTCCAGGATGCCCTCATGCTGGGATAACAAGGTTAGCATAGGCATACTAATGGTGCTGGGCAGGAAACAAGAAAAGGCTGTGATTACAGAGCTGACAAACCCCCTTCCTGCAATTAAACTGCTTTTGTTAACCGGCACCCGCGTTATGAGAAGTCTGGCCAGGTAATAACTCGCCAAGGCCAAATACATAATTGTAAAATAAATAGGTGGGAGTCTCTTATCCTCATACCTGGTGGATGTAATGACATAAAGATGATTACATAGCTGTAGAAAATCATGGCTCCATCCACTTCTATGGGACTGCTTGAGATACAGTAGCTGAATACAGTGCTCTGTCAGTAACCTAGAAGTGAATGGAGTGTTGGCTGAGCATGCCCACTACCGCATCACACGTACAGGAAATTTAGTGTCCCTTTTTGCCTCTGGTGGGGCATTTCAGCAATTGGACTCCAGAAATCGGACACTTATCTACGGGGGTGGGGGTGACTTAAAGCTCATTGGTCTGTTTTTATGATGTATAGAAGACTCTGAGCCCCATTATATTATCTCCAGGGCCCAGTATCATCTAATAACTCTGCACCCCCTATGGCTAAGCATGCCCACTATTACTCCATACACACAGAGGACTTTGGTGCAAACTGGGAACGGTCCAGCAATTCTACCGCACAGGAGAAGGCGCCAGACTAGGAGCTGCTTACTGAAGATTTGCGATTCGCACCATTATCCTTGTATAGAAGACGATAGTCGAAGGTTTTTGTGAATGTCAATGTTGCTTAATTTTGCAGGATGTAAAAAATGGCGCGTCGGCGATAACGGTAAAAATTCTCACATCAAACGCGAAACATCTGAGAAGTGTTAGCGGGGCCGCGGGACGTGTCATTGGTGATTAATATTCAGGAGCAGCGGAGACAACGTCTTTGGTTACTGAAGCAATTAGATAAGTAAGATAATTAGATTGTTGCATTCTTTTATGAGGCTGTCCTCGCTGTTTGCCTGAAATCTGTGATTACGCTTTAATTATACCAGGCGCTGATTATTGGGCTTTTTTCTTCGTTTGAGGCAGTTGACATTTCCGTAGCTCGTCCCTGGGCCAAGAATACCCAGACTGCTCTGCTGCATAAATCATGTTTACTGCAAGCACAAGAGCCCGACGTCTGCGGAAAGGTCATGTGGCGGCCACTAGTGGTCAGTCCCTGTCATTGCAGCTGAGAAGGTTTGGACCGTTTTTGCTGGAATCCAAAAAATTCTACTGCCACTTGGAGGCGCTCAATGAATAAGGACTTAGAGACCCCCCTAGGGACAGATGGACAGGGACAGATAAGTTCTCCTAAATTAAAATATTCCAAGACGATGATCATGAGATTTCTATCTGTTGTCATCTCGCTCATATCTGACTGTGACACAACAACAGGTCATTACATATCAGCCATAAAGCAGAGATAAGAATACACCATTACAGACATGTATAGAATATACCAGGATGTATAGGCACATATACCAGGATGTATAGAGGCATATACCAGGATGTATAGAGGCATATACCAGGATGTATAGGGACATATAACAGGATGTATAGTGACATATACCAGGATGTATAAAGACATATACCAGGATGTATAAAGACATATACCAGGATGTATAGAGGCATATACCAGGATGTATAGGGACATATAACAGGATGTATAGTGACATATACCAGGATGTATAAAGACATATACCAGGATGTATAAAGACATATACCAGGATGTATAGAGGCATATACCAGGATGTATAAAGACATATACCAGGATGTATAGAGGCATATACCAGGATGTATAGGGACATATACCAGGATGTATAGAGGCATATACCAGGATGTATAAAGACATATACCAGGATGTATAGGGACATATACCAGGACGTATAGGGACATATAACAGGATGTATAGGGACATATACCAGGATGTATAAAGACATATACCAGGATGTATAAAGACATATACCAGGATGTATAGGGACATATACCAGGATGTATAAAGACATATACCAGGATGTATAAAGACATATACCAGGATGTATAGGGACATATACCAGGATATATAGGGACATATAACAGGATGTATAGAGGCATATACCAGGATGTATAAAGACATATACCAGGATGTATAAAGACATATACCAGGATGTATAGGCACATATACCAGGATATATAGGGACATATAACAGGATGTATAGAGGCATATACCAGGATGTATAGTGACATATACCAGGACGTATAGGGGCATATACCAGGATGTATAGGGACATATACCAGGACGTATAGAGGCATATACCAGGATGTATAGGGACATATACCAGGATGTATAGGGACGTATACCAGGATGTATAGGGACGTATACCAGGATGTATAGTGACATATACCAGGATGTATAGGGACATATACCAGGATGTATAGGGACATATACCAGGATGTATAGGGACATATACCAGGATGTATAGTGACATATACCAGGATGTATAGGGACATATACCAGGATGTATAGGGACGTATACCAGGATGTATAGGGACATATACAAGGATGTATAGGGACATATACCAGGATGTATAGGGACATATACCAGGATGTATAGAGGCATATACCAGGATGTATAAAGACATATACCAGGATGTATAAAGACATATACCAGGATGTATAGGGACATATACCAGGATGTATAGAGGCATATACCAGGATGTATAAAGGCATATACCAGGATGTATAAAGACATATACCAGGATGTATAGGGACATATACCAGGATGTATAGGGACATATACCAGGATGTATAGGGACATATACCAGGATGTATAGAGGCATATACCAGGATGTATAGGGACATATACCAGGATGTATAGAGGCATATACCAGGATGTATAGAGGCATATACCAGGATGTATAGAGGCATATACCAGGATGTATAGGGACATATACCAGGATGTATAAAGACATATACCAGGATGTATAGGGACATATACCAGGATGTATAGGGACATATACCAGGATGTATAGGGACATATACCAGGATGTATAGAGGCATATACCAGGATGTATAAAGACATATACCAGGATGTATAAAGACATATACCAGGATGTATAGGGACATATACCAGGATGTATAGGGACATATAACAGGATGTATAGAGGCATATACCAGGATGTATAGTGACATATACCAGGACGTATAGAGGCATATACCAGGATGTATAGGGACATATACCAGGATGTATAGAGGCATATACCAGGATGTATAAAGACATATACCAGGATGTATAGGGACATATACCAGGATGTATAGGGACATATACCAGGATGTATAGGGACATATACCAGGATGTATAGAGGCATATACCAGGATGTATAAAGACATATACCAGGATGTATAAAGACATATACCAGGATGTATAGGGACATATACCAGGATGTATAGGGACATATAACAGGATGTATAGAGGCATATACCAGGATGTATAGTGACATATACCAGGACGTATAGAGGCATATACCAGGATGTATAGTGACATATACCAGGACGTATAGAGGCATATACCAGGATGTATAGGGACATATACCAGGACGTATAGAGGCATATACCAGGATGTATAGTGACATATACCAGGACGTATAGGGGCATATACCAGGATGTATAGTGACATATACCAGGACGTATAGAGGCATATACCAGGATGTATAGTGACATATACCAGGACGTATAGAGGCATATACCAGGATGTATAGGGACATATACCAGGATGTATAGAGGCATATACCAGGATGTATAGGGACATATACCAGGATGTATAGCGGCATATACCAGGATGTATAGGGACATATACCAGGACGTATAGGGACATATACCAGGATGTATAGAGGCATATACCAGGATGTATAGGGACATATACCAGGACGTATAGGGACATATACCAGGATGTATAGAGGCATATACCAGGACGTATAGGGACATATACCAGGATGTATAGGGACATATACCAGGATGTATAGAGGCATATACCAGGATGTATAGAGGCATATACCAGGATGTATAGAGGCATATACCAGGAT